>NC_134455.1:43763698-43926198 GCF_047948215.1 Lycorma delicatula | reverse complement strand
GCCAGTTAACCAAATTACCCTACTGATGATGGCTTCTCGGCCTCTGGCCCCGTGCTGTATAACTTGTGTTCTGCAACCGGTTGCAATTTGCGGTGGAGCATGGAGTCGAGGGAGGAGGTGGAATTGATGGCGGAGCTAATCGGCCGGGCCATCAAGACTGGTTGCGACGTGGTCCTACGGCGGCCAGTCATAAGCAGCCAGTCCGCTGATCTTAGCGTGCCTGGAGCCGTCATGACCCCATTTTCCGGGGGGTCGTCTGTGGAAGGCAGACGGAGGCCCGGCAAGAAATGGTGGTCCTCTGACCTTAGTGTGCTGCGCGCAAGAGTGAGGTCCGCTCGGGCAAGATACCAGCGTTGCCCCCTAACGGGGATCACGTCAACGACGTGCGCGCTGAGCGTCTGCGGGCCTTCCGGCGCGCCCGTAACGAATATGTTCACGCCATCAAGGAAGCCAAACTCAAGTTTTGGAAAGACTCCATGCGGGAATTGCAGCGCGATCCCTGGCAGCTCGCGAAGGCTTGTTACCGACCGAAGCCATTGCACGTGTTGTCCAGTGTCCGGTGCGGGTTAGGTGGTCGTGACCACACATTAACATCTGTGGCGACTTACCGGGCGTTCCTGGATACTCTGTTTCCAGATGCTCCGGAGGGGGAAGCGGAAATCGGCGTTAGGGCGGGTGAAACACCATTCCCTGGCGTTCGGACCGTGGAACCCGAAGATATAGACCGAGTGGTTTCTCGAATGGCACTAGGGAAGGCACCGGGGATTGACCAACTTGACCCGGATATTTTCCATCATTTATTGCCTGTCATAAGAGAGCCACTGGGCAGACTGTTCACGGGATGCCTAAACTGGGGCTGCTTTCCGGCTTGCTGGAAGGTGGCTTTGGTGAGGGTAATCCTGAAACCTGGAAAGGATCCTGGTGAGGTCGGCAGTTATCGACCCATCAGCCTCTTGCCGGTTCTCGGCAAGTTGCTGGAAAGGCTGGTTGTGGAACGGCTCGAGGAATGCATCGATATGAGCTGTATTCTAAATCGAGGCCAATATGGCTTCATGAAAGGGGTTGGCACCGAGGATTGCATCTTAAATGCTCTTACCGAGGTGGAAAGCGCCGACTGCAAATATGTTTTGGCTATTTTTATTGATATAGAGGCAGCATTTCCTTCTCTGTGTTGGAGTTCTGTCCTCTATGCTTTGGAACGCCGCGATGTTCCCGAAGCCATACAGGCCGTGGTACGAGACTATTTGTCTAACCGTACGGCCCTGTTTAAAGATGCGCACCTAGTTGTGGAAAAATCCGTCACCAGGGGAAGCCCGCAGGGTTCCGTTCTCGGTCCCCTGCTGTGGAACCTGGTGTTCGATGGATTTCTGGGGTTGACATTCCCAGAAGGAGTCACGGCCCAGGCTTTCGCCGATGACTGTCTCCTTTTAGTTCGTGGAAATTCACGACCACAGCTGGAAAGTAGAGCGCAGGCGGCCTTGTCAACCGCCGAAGGCTGGATGGACATGCAAAATTTAAAGATTTCTGTGCCCAAGACGAAGTTTATGCTTCTAAAGGGCGCAGACAAATTATCATGCAGTCGAAACCCCCACATTAAGTATAAAGGCTGTGTAATCAGCCGAGTAAGGGTTCATAAGTACCTAGGTGTTTTGTTTGATGATAAGTTGCTTTTTAGCAACCACATTAGACAAGTTGCGGCGGACGCCGTCTCTGTGATGCACAAACTTAGAAGGATTGCTCGGAAAGACTACGGGCTTTCTGGTCGCCAAATGTACTTAGTGTACCGAGGTGTCTTCGAGTCTATGATTGCATACGCGGCGCCAGTTTGGGCGCATAGGTTGGATAGAAATAGAGCACTGCTTCTAAATTTAAGGAGTGCCCAGCGCAGAGCCTTAATTGTATGCACTGGTGTTTTTAAAACAACCTCCTACGAGGCTACTACCGTATTGGGAAAGGCTCTCCCAATCGATTTAGTGGTGAAAGTTCGAGCAGCCATGTGGAAGTTGCGAAGAGGTCGGGAAACCGAGGTATTTGGGATACGGTTTCGGGCCGGGCTAGAACCGGAACGGAACGGTGATCACAATGCACCGGGTCAAAATTTCGAACAGTTGCCCATTTCCCACCTGCGGAAGAGGCTTTGGGGCCTCGCGATGGAGGCATGGCAGCATGAATGGCACACCACGCCTAAGGGAAGATCTCTGTATAGATTTATACAGGATCTGGGGGGATGGTATGCCTCAGGTTCATTTTTAAGGGCGGCGGGTGCCCAAGTGCTCACCAACCACGTGAATTTGATGCAATATCTGTTCAGGTTTCGCCTAGCGGCTGATGAGTTGTGCGTCTGCGGGGAGGTCCAGTCGAACGAACACCTAATGTTCGACTGCCCTGCTCTTGGGGGGGGCCAGAGACCGGGCCACCCTGGAACTTAGAGGTCAGGGGGAAAACTGGCCGCTCATAAACGGCGAGTCAATGTGGCGTGAGCCGCATTGTCGGACCGTGTGGGAGTTCCTCGATGAGGTTGCGATGTTCAACCGTCATCGGTAACTTAATTTTAATGGGGAATTATTGATTCCTGTAGCGTGTCGGTGAAAACCTTCCCGGAAACAATGGCTGCCATCAGCCAATAAAGCTCCAAGCGCTTAAATGGTGGACAGGCACTAGCTGGCAAACAGCGACCGAGGCGTGGCGGCTTAAATTGCCGTCTTTTAATATGTAACTTGTTTGTTTTAATTGTAACAAGGGGTGCGCCTCCCCGATTTAGTTTTAATGTGACAAGTGAGCGGTAGGGACACATAGGCGGGTGCTGTATGGCGCCCAGCTTAACCGCTCACGCATGATAGGAGCTCATTAGGAGCAATTAGGAAACGAGGTCGCAAATCTGTTTTGAGGCACAGTAGCCGTTTATTGGCACAGTACATTTGGTCTATGCTCTAGGGCGACCGAATGGGGTGGTGGCGGGAGAAATGCCAGCTAACCAAATTACCCTACTGATCGCTTCTCGGCCTCTGGCCCCGTGCTGTATAACTTGTGCTTAGCAACCGGTGCTTAATTTGATTCTGCAAGTACAGCGTTCTACGTTCTCGTCGTCGGGGTTGACAACGATCAGCAGCGGTTAGTCAACCTGCGTTGCTGTGAGGCGTTTAACCAAGCGGCGGCGTAGTGTGTTGCAGGAGTGCTGCTGTCGGCTAAATAAGGACGTTTCCTTTGTAATAACGTGTCCCCGTTTTCGTAGTTGGTGAGGCCAGATATTTTTTCAGATCCTCTGGCAGGTTCGAGAAGCGGTTTTCCGCTCCAACCTAGCCGGTGGTAGGAGTGTTTTATTCTTCGACTCCTCGATTGGGCTGCCGAACAGACGGTCCGTCGGGGTACAAGAGGTTTAGACACTCACCTTAGTTTTGTGGTAGGTGATAGAATTGAACAAGCTGTGATTGTAGTACCTGGCAACACAGCTGGTGTATTGTCAAGTAGTCCAGCGATGGAGCAACCCGGAGGAGGTTGTCTAGAGGACTTGGTCGGTTTGGCCAAGGACCTGGTTTCCGGTGACCCCTTCATGCCGAGGAGGTCAATCGGTAGGTCGCCGCCGAGGCCCCGGTCCTCCGAGAAGGAGGTCTCGGAAGCCCCTCGGGTAGTGGAGCGCCCGAGTGTTGCGGCTTGCACCAAAAGCCTGCGAGATACCTCTGCTTCGAGCTGTGCGGAGAAGGCTAAGGCTGGAACCGTCCAGCGAGAGCACGGCGTAGAGGGGGGCGCCAAGTCCGAAGGACGCCGCCTTGCGAAGCAAGGTAAGGCGGAAAGCGGCAAGGCTGATTCTGTCCCTGAGCGGGAAGCTGCTGGGGTGAAGCCTGTGTTAAAGCAGGCGACCTCCGGGGCTGAAGGCTTGGGGAGGATCGAGGAGATGAGGGCCGAATGGGCCAAAATCTCCTCGAAAAAGGAGTCACGAGTTGCTCTCGAGTTGAGGCAGCTCGTTGATGCGTATTTGGGAGAATGTGGTTTGTTGGTGACGGGTCTGGCAATTAAGTGCGAGGGCCTCCAGGGTGCTAACCTTGCCCTAGATTCGGTCGTTACTCGACTGTCGGGCAAGGTGGATCAGGTGGTGGAGGGAGTCCGGAGCTTTAAGCCGGTTAACGGCCAAGCTCTGGGGGAACTCCAGAAATCAATTAATAGGGTGGAGGAGAAGGTTAAGAAACCTATCTCCTTCGCCGCAGTAACGGCCGCGCCTGCGCCTAGGCGGGTAGGTCCGCCGCCGCCAGCTCAGGCTCCGGCTACTAAAATTAAAAGGGCCACTGTCAAGGTGGTCCCGATCAAGCCTGATCAGGGGGCTTCGTCAGCGATGACGGAGCTAACCCTTAAGAAGATCCTGGACCCGCGGAAAGAAAGGTTCCAAATTTCCCGGGTCACTAAAACAAGGGATCATGGAGTGATCCTGGAGGTCGTAAATGGGCAGCAGGCTAATCAACTGCTGGAGGCCACAGTTCTGGCAAAGAACGGACTGAAGGCTCAGCTACTGGCCGAGCGTAGACCGCAGATATTGGTCTACGATATGCCGAGGGCAACAAGGGTGGAGGAGCCCGAAATCCTTAAAGCGATTCACAGCCAAAATCCATCATTGGATATGGCTGTCGAGGACTTCCTTAGGGAAACCAAGGTTGTCCGGCAGTTGGGTAGGAAGGACTCCCGGAGTAGTCACTGGGTCCTCGAGACCTCGCCTAAGATCCGGCAGGTCTTAGTGGCCGGTGGTAGGCTGTTTTTTGGGTGGACTGCCTGTAGGGTGGTCGACCATGTAGAGGTAGCCCGTTGCTTCAAGTGTCAGGGCTATGGACACACCTCTCTCCGATGCAGAGCGCAGAAGGAGATGTGTGGCCACTGTGCCGCTTCGGGGCACAGGGCAGCCAGCTGCCCACACAAATCGTCGCCCGCTAAGTGTGCCGCCTGTGCCCAGGTGAAAGGCAGTGCTGCTGGACACCGGGTCGGGAGTAGGCAGTGTAGGGCGTACGAGATAGCACGGGCTCGAGCTGTAAAGAACACAGCCTATGGCGACGCCTGAACGGCAGGAAACCATAGGGGACGGCCTCCACCCACTCGAACGCTTGCGCCTGGGGCAGATTAATCTGCACCATTCCCGGGCGGCCACGAGTGAGGCCATGAGGCTCCTCGAGGAGTACGACCTCGAGGTCCTCTTGGTCCAGGAGCCGTATGCGGTCGCGGATAGGGTGGTCGGCTTCCACGGGGTGAAAGTAATTCATTCTCGTGGGGGACGGCCGCTCTCTGCGATCGTGGTGGGCTCAGACGCTCTGGGTGTGTTCTGGATGCCCCAGTGGTCTGATGAGCAGTTCACCGTGGTGCGAATCACGAGGGGTACGCTCGATGTCGTACTCGTGTCGGGATACTTCCAGCTTGGATGGAGTATCGATGACTTGCTGGCGAAGTTGGGCGGGATTCTGGACAGTCTCCCGGGCACCAGAGTGTTGGTTGCCCTGGATGCTAACGCCAAGTCTACCGCCTGGGGTTCTCCACTCACAGACCCCAGAGGCGCTGGTCTCGAACAGTTCGCAGAAGCCAGGAACCTCTACCTCATTAACGATGCGGATCAGCCACCAACTTTCTCCAGCGAACTGGGAAAAAGTTACATAGACGTCACTCTGGTGACGGGTGACTTGCTTCGAAGGGTAGGTAGTTGGACTGTCTGGCCCGAGGCCAGTGTGAGCGATCATAGGCTCATAACCTATGATATTGCTTACGGAGGCGGTCTAAGGGCACCAAATCCAGGTCGCTACAACCTAAGGGGCCTGGATCAGCGCAGGCTGAGGCGGGTATGCGATGCTGCATTGCAGGGATTGCGGTGGAGCATGGAGTCCAGGGAGGAGGTGGAATTGATGGCGGAGCTAATCGGCCGGGCCATCAAGACTGGCTGCGACGAGGTCCTACGGCGGCCTAGGCCAATGGACGGACCCGTCATAAGCAGCCAGTCCGCTGATCTGAGCGTGCCTGGAGCCGTCATGACCCCATTTTCCGGGGGGTCGTCTGTGGAAGGCAGACGGAGGCCCGGCAAGAAATGGTGGTCCTCTGACCTTAGCGTGCTGCGCGCAAGAGTGAGGTCCGCTCGGGCTAGATACCAGCGTTGCCCCCTAACGGGGATCACGGTCAACGACGTGCGCGCTGAGCGTCTGCGGACCTTCCGGCGTGCCCGTAACAAATATGTTCACGCCATCAAGGAAGCCAAACTCAAGTTTTGGAAGGACTCCATGCGGGAATTGCAACGCGATCCCTGGCAGCTCGCAAAGTCTTGTTACAAGCCGAAGCCATTGCACGTGTTGTCCAGTGTTCGGTGCGGGTTAGGTGGTCGTGACCACACTTTAACATCTGTGGCGACCTACCGGGCGTTCCTGGATACTCTGTTTCCAGATGCTCCGGAGGGTGAAGCGGAAATCGGCGTCAGGGCGGGTGAAACACCATTCCCTGGCGTTCGGACCGTGGAACCCGATGATATAGACCGAGTGGTTTCTCGAATGGCATTAAAGAAGGCACCGGGGATTGACCAACTTGACCCGGATATTTTCCATCATTTATTGCCTGTCATAAGGGAGCCTCTCGGCAGGCTGTTCACGGGATGCCTAAGCTGGGGCTGCTTTCCGGGTTGCTGGAAGGTGGCTTTGGTAAGGGTGATCCTGAAACCTGGAAAGGATCCTGGTGAGGTCGGCAGTTATCGACCCATCAGCCTCTTGCCGGTTTTCGGCAAGTTGCTGGAAAGGCTGGTTGTGGAACGGCTCGAGGAAAGCATTGATATGAGCCGTATTCTAAATCGAGGCCAATATGGCTTCATGAAAGGGGTTGGCACCGAGGATTGCATCTTAAATGCTCTTGCCGAGGTGGAAAGCGCCGACTGCAAATATGCTTTGGCAATTTTTATTGATATAGAGGCAGCATTTCCTTCCTTGTGTTGGAGTTCTGTCCTCTATGCTTTGGAACGCCGCAATGTTCCCGAAGCCACACAGGCCGTGGTAAGAGACTATTTGTCTAACCGAACGGCTCTGTTTAAAGATGCGCACCTAGTTGTGGAAAAATCCGTCACCAGGGGAAGCCCGTAGGGTTCCGTTCTCGGTCCCCTGCTGTGGAACCTGGTGTTTGACGGATTTCTGGGATTGACTTTCCCAGAAGGAGTCACGGCCCAGGCTTTCGCCGATGACTGTCTCCTTTTAGTTCGTGGAGATTCACGACCACAGCTAGAAAGCAGAGCGCAGGCGGCTTTGTCAACCGCCGAAGGCTGGATGGACATTCAAAATTTAAAAATTTCTGTGCCCAAGACGAAGTTTATGCTTCTAAAGGGCGCAGACAAATTATCATGCAGTCGAAACCCCCACATTAAATATAAAGGCTGTGTAATCAGCCGAGTAAGGGTTCATAAGTACCTAGGTGTTTTGTTTGATGATAAGTTGCTGTTTAGTAACCATATTAAGCAAGTTGCGGCGGACGCCGTCTCTGTGATGCACAAACTTAGACGGATTGCTCGGAAAGACTACGGGCTGTCGGGCCGCCAAATGTACTTGGTGTACCGAGGCGTCTTCGAGAGTATGATCGCATACGCGGCGCCGGTTTGGGCGCACAGGTTGGAAAGAAATAGAGCACTACTTCAAAATTTAAGGAGTGCCCAGCGCAGAGCCATGATTGTATGCACTGGGGTATTTAAAACAACCTCCTACGAGGCTACTACTGTATTGGGAAAGGCTCTCCCAATTGATTTAGTGGTGAAAATTCGGGCAGTCATGTGGAAGTTGCGTAGAGGTCGGGAGGCCGAGGCATTTGGGATGCGGTTTCGAGCCGGGCCAGAACCGGATCGGAACGGTGATCACAATGCACCGGAGCAAAATTTCGTCCAGTTGCCCATCTCCCGTCTGCGGAAAAGGCTTCAAAGCCTCGCGATGGAGGCATGGCAGCTTGAATGGCACACCACGACTAAGGGTAGATCCTTGTATAATTTTACACAGGATTTGGGGGGATGGTATGCCTCGAGTTCCTTCTTAAGGGCGTCGGGTGCCCAGGTGCTCACCAACCATGTGAATCTAAACCAATATCTGTTTCGGTTTCGCCTGGTGGCTGATGAGTTGTGTGTCTGCGGGGAGGTCCAGTCAAATGTACATATGATGTACGACTGCCCGGCCCTTGGGGGGGCCAGAGACCGTGCCACCCTGGAACTTAGAGGTCAGGGGGAAACCTGGCCGCTCACAAGCGGCGAGGCAGTGTGGCGAGAGCCGCACTGTCGGACCGTGTGGGAGTTCCTCGATGAGGTTGCTATGTTCAACCGTCATCGGTAAATGTAAGGGAATAAATGTAAATGCATTTAGACTCCTGAAAGCTTTGCTGCTGGAAACCAATTACCTTGGTAAGAGGGCTGGCCACCAGCCAAATCAGCTCCAAGCGCTGTTAAATGGTGGACAGGTACTAGCTGGCATACAGCGACCGAGGCGTGGCAGCCAAAATTGCTGTCTTTTTAATTAATCGACGATAAATAAATTGTACAAGGGGTGCGCCTCCCCGATCTAGTTTTACGTTTGACAAGTGAGCGATTGGGACACTTCAGCGGGTGCTGTATGGCGCCCTGCTTGATTCGCTCACGCATGTTAGGTAGCTCACTAGGAGCTTTTAGGATTTGGGTCGCTAAACTGTTCGAGGCTCAGTAGCCGTTCTTGGCACGGAACATTTGGTCTATGCTCTAGGGCGACCGAATGGGGTGGTGGTGGGAGAAATGCCAGTTAACCAAATTACCCTACTGATGACACGTCGTTGCGATAGTAATCCTGCTCAGTACGAGAGGAACCGCAGGTTCGGACATTTGGTTCACGCACTCGGTCGAGCGGCCGATGGTGCGAAGCTACCATCCGTGGGATTATGCCTGAACGCCTCTAAGGCCGAATCCCGTCTAGGCAAGGTTGCGACGATATCACCAGGAGTCCCGAGAGTCGAAAGGCTCGATTAATATGCTACTTTATTAGGCGTAGCGCCTCGCGGGGCGCGCGTCGCAAGCCCAATGGCCGCGGCGCAGAGCAGGGCGGCGGGATCATGCCCCCGCCAGTCCCTGCCCCGCCGAACGGCGTAACATTGGTAGCCCTACGGGGAGTTCGATGTCGGGACTCGGAATCGTCTGTAGACGACTTAGGTACCGAGCGGGGTGTTGTGTCCGGTAGAGCAGTTGCCACGCTGCGATCTGTTGAGACTCAGCCCTTAGCTTGGGGGATTCGTCCTGTTAGCTGGACGAGCTCCCCCGCGCGGCAGTGTACGTAAACAGCCGCTGAGCGGATGCGTACACGCCGAGACGAAAGTGAATTTTGCCTAGTCGGGAGACTGCGGTCGGCTGGCCGCTTAGGCGGACGGTCTTGTTTAACATTCTCTATTTTACTTGGTATGCGTGATGCATATGCAAGTAATTTTTTTTTCGTTAAAAATTTTTTTAACGATTAACACGCTTGGGCCGGCGTGAGATGTCTGGTTACGACTTATAATTTTTTTCGTTAAAACCGAAAACTATTTTAGTCGTTCGCCTGACTGACAATCGTAGAGAATTGTTACGGGATAAGACTGCTGCTCCCGGCCGTCCTTGTTGCGACAAAAACTTTGTTTTTTAGAAGGAGATTTTCAATTTCCTGCGCTGGAAGGAGAACATCTTGTGTTGGGCATGCACGTTTCTTTGAAATTTTTTCTTGTTGGTCATGCACAGTTTGGCAGGCCAGGCTGTCGTAGTCTTTTTACTGCGGAGAATTGACACTTGTCCACATTAAAAGTATTTTCTCGGACTCTGTCGCCGTTGGGCATGCACGTTTCTTTAACTTTTTTTTTGTTGGCCATGCACGGTTTAGGCGGGATGTCTTGGTCTTTTACTGCGGAGAAATGACACTTGTCCACGTTAAAAGTATTTTCTCGGACTCTGTCGCCGTTGGGCATGCACGTTTCTTTAACTTTTTTTTTGTTGGCCATTCACGGTTTAGGCGGGATGTCGTAGTCTTTTACTGCGGAGAATTTGTCATTGTCCGGCTTGAAAACATTTTCTAGGACTCTGTCGCCGTTGGGCATACACCGATGTTTAACTTCTTTTTTTTTGTTGGCCATGCAGGCGGGCTGTCGTTTTTTTTTTTTTTTTTTTTTTTTTTTTTTTTTTTTTTTTTTTTGAGGGCGAAAAACGGTTGAACGTTATCATCGCCCGGAAAATAAATAAAAAGATAAATAAATACATAAATAAATAAATAAAAATAATTTTAGTTTTTTAGATAAAATTAAAACTTAAAACTACTATCACAGAAACAAAATCCGGAATGGGTGTAAAAGGCCCATTCTCGGATAACAAAAACACTAATATGTAACTTAAAACTCTATTAAAAACTATCACATTAAAAATAAATAAAACTTAAAGCTATGTTAAAAACTATCATATTAAAAATAAATAAAACTTAAAACTATGTTAAAAACTATCATTAAAAATAAATAAAACTTAAAACTAAAAAAGGAGATAAAACTTAAAACTAATATCACAAAAATCTTATAACTAATATCACAGACGAATTTAAAAAACATACAAAAAAAAACAAAAAAAATCCGATAGGGAGTGTAAAAGGCTCCCTACTCGGATAACAAAACAATACATAGGACAATACATACAATTACTAAAGAATACATACTTATTAAATTTTTTGCATTAACCCTATACTACGTAAAAATATAAACATGCGGTTTAAAACCTCCTTATCGTCACGCAAGATACCATGGATGTTACTAGGAATTTTAAATTTACGACGCAATGCCGCATAACATATGCAGTCCACGAGTATGTGGCGCACAGTCACGCGGCAGTTGCATCTTGCGCATAGAGGTGGTTGTCCTCTTGTAAACAGGTACTCGTGTGTGACTCTCGTGTGTCCTATCCGCAATCGACAGAGTACTACTTCCTCACGCCGGGGTTTTCTGTATGAGGAGTTCCATGGTAACACAGAATCTTTAATCTGACGGAGTTTATTATTAACAGTAGCTGTCCAATCACCTTGCCACCTTGTTCTTAATAATTGTTTTACATAGTTAATGAAATCAGAAGTAGCAACTCGGGTGGTGAAAGGAGGCTGGTTACATGCTTCTTTGGCAGCGGAATCCGCATGTTCATTACCTGGAATCCCTACGTGGCTAGGGACCCAGCAAAAACTTAATTCTGTGTTGCGATTATTCAACTCAGCGATTGCGTTGTAAATTTCAATGACGATAGGATGTTTGGAGTAAAAGTTTTTTAAGGCTTGGAGAGCACTACACGAGTCACTGCAAATAAGAATTTTTCTATATTTAGGGTTAATGATGTTTAGAGCCTTATTTATAGCATATAGTTCAGCGGTAAACACACTCGTAATACTGGGGAGACCAAACATATAAGTTCTCTCATTGACAACAAAAGCACACCCAACCGTATCGTTTTGTTTCGATCCATCAGTGTATACAACCGCGTCTGGTTTCGCCTTGGAGAGAACACACTGAAACATCTGCTGAAAGACGATAGATGGTGTTGATTGTTTATTACATGTAGTCAGGTCAAAATTAAAATTTATGAGGTTTATTCCCCATGGAGGATATGAGCAAGGGTACATAGGAAAGAGTGACGGTGTGTCAACATTTATATGCTGCAGCAGACGCCAGGTACGGATACCTACAGGTGCAGTACGACGTGGATGATCCTCATACTTTCCTAGATTAGGATTTTTAAGGACTGACTCAAGAACCGGGTGATTTGGCTGTCCTCTGAGACGAGCAAAATAAGATAATAAGAGCTGGTCTCGTCTATCCCAAAGTGATGGTTCACCACAGTCTACAAGTAAGCTTGCGACAGGACTTGATCTAAACGCGCCTGTGGCAAGCCGAAGGAAAGCATGATGTACACTATCCAGCATTTTAAGCACGGTTTGACGAGCTGATGAGTAGGCCACACAACCGTAATCTAAACGGGAGCGAACAAAGGAATAGTAAAAATGTATCATACATGATCTATCGGCTCCCCACTTGGTGTTAGTAAGGACTCGCATCATATCTAAAATTTTGGAACATTTTGTTTTCAATTCTTTTAAATGTTTGACCCAAGTAAGACGACTATCAAAAATTAAACCTAAAAACTTAACGTAATTAGAGATAGTAATAGTCTCACCGTTCAGAAAAATTTGCGGAATAGAAGGGTTTCGCAGCCGAGAAAAAACTACACATTTTGTTTTTTCGGATGAAAATGTGAAACCAGTAATCCTGGACCAAGCTTCAAGGTGATATATAGTGTTCTGCAGTAGTCTCTCTGCTGTAGGTGCCGAACGGCTTGCAATGTAGATAGCAAAGTCGTCAGCGAATAGAGAGCATGAGACAGGAGCCTGAACACATTTGGTAATATCATTTATGGCTACAGAAAATAAGGTGGCACTTAATACACTACCTTGGGGCACTCCATTCTCCAAGATGACACTATCTGAGAGCGAATCATCTACACGAACACGAGCCGTTCGGTGATTTATGAATCCCCGGATAAAAGCAAGCATATTGCCCTTGATTCCCCATTTTTGGAGAGTGTTAAGAATACCACGTCGCCAGGCTGTATCATACGCCTTTTTTATATCAAAGAAGATAGCGACGAGGTGTTGCCGATTGAGGAAAGCGTTTTGTATGGCTGTTTCTAGTGACACTAAATGGTCAATGGAAGATCGTCCTTGTCGAAAACCACACTGTTCTGGAGATAGAAAGCCATGTTTCTCCAAGTACCATGTAAGTCTGCGGTTTACCATTCTCTCCATTATTTTACACAACACGCTTGTTAATGAAATAGGGCGATAGCTTGAGGGGTTCGTTTGGTCTTTACCAGGTTTTAGTACTGGTATAATAAATGCTTCTGACCAGCCAGGTGGGAAGACTTGTTCGGAGAATATACCGTTGAAAATATTCAAAAGTTGTTGTAGTGCCGAATTAGGAAGGTGTGAAAGCATGGAAAGGCGAATGTTGTCCGGTCCAGGGGAAGTGTCCCGTGAATTTTTAAGTGCATGTAACAATTCTTTAAATACGAATGGAGTGTTTAATTCACCAACCGAATCACCAACGTTTAACGACAACACCTCCATTTGTATCTTGTACCGTTGAAAATCGTTATTATATGATGAGGTGAGAGACACCGAGCGGAAAGATTTTGCTAGACTATTTGCCACTTCCGAGGATGATGAAAGGAGTTCTCCTTCATCAATAAGACCAAGAATCCCCGACGGGGAGTCTTATTCTTTAAGACTTTGGGGGTTGGCGTCCCCACGGGCCTAGCCTCCGCAGCTTTTTTTCCCACTATACAATGAGCTGCGGAACACTTTACATTTTACACATATACTACACCAAGAACACTACATAAATTACAACATACACACATACACAATTACACAACAACAACCTACACTGATATTTCTTACATTTACACTCGGTGGTGTTGCGACATCTTACGAAACGCAACCGTAACCCAAGGTGGGAACAAATCGTGCCGATGGGTGAATGGCTCTACGTAGTGAGTCTCGAACGATGTCCTCTGGGCACCAGGGCGAACCCAGTTGTATTTAGCTCTAGCTCCAGTACGCGTGCGCTCTGCTGGAGTGGTCCATTTTTCGCCGGTACTCGTGGGACCAAAATTTCAGTTCCAATAATAAACACTATGATGGTTGGTGGTACATCTGAAAAAACCACCATTTTAAGTCTTGCGAAGAGACCTCGATCAGCTTCGTCTGACGAGGATAAAAGTCCTACTGAACAGAATTTCTTAAAATCAAAATATAAAAATATCAGATTCGTTGTTCTCAAAAATAGTCAGGAAGGTGGCTCCCTTCAAAAGGTCTCACCGTTTTTAATAAACAAAACCATAACAGGTGCAAGTGGCTCCCCGAAGAATATCAGGAAATTACGCGACGGATCGATTCTGGTTGAAACATTCAACGATGAGCAGAGTCGATCTATCTTACGTCTCCGTAGTATGGGTGGCATAAATATAAGCGCAGAATGCCACAAAACGCTAAATACGAGCCGGGGTGTAATTTTTTGTAGAGACCTTCTGGATATAGATATCTCTGAAATAGTTGACGAGCTGTGCCACCAAGATGTTGTTGAGGTGAAACGTATAATGAAACGGCAGAACGGAACAGAAGAACCGACACCGTCTCTTATATTAACATTCAGTCTCCCTGTTCCACCAGAAAAGATCAAAGTGGGTTACCTCTCGGTTCGGGTACGACCATTCATACCCAACCCACGGCGATGTTTCAGATGCCAAGGTTTTGGTCATACTACAACATCTTGCACGAAAACTGAGATCTGTGCTCGATGTGGTAAAGAAGGTCACAACGACACTAACTGCGAAGAAAGTGAAAAATGTGCAAACTGCAGTGGTCCACATACAGCCCGCTCCCGAGATTGCCCAACTTTTAAAGAAGAAAAGGCAATTCTCAAAATCTGTACGGAGCAAAAACGATCTTTTCCGGCTGCACGTAGAGAATATAAAAAGATAAACAACTCACGGAACCTGGTTAAACCAGACGTATCTTTTGCCACCGCTACAACTAAACAAATTCCTACAAATGCTAATAATCAGCAGTGCGGATCCTGCAATGAGCTTAAAAAACTTGTTCAGATGCTATCTGATCAAGTAGCTTCACTTACAGCCACTATCTCAGAGCTGACAAAAATGAATAAAAAGTCCTCCATCGCAGCTAGTGAATCAAACAGTATGATACATACGAAAGTTCCTATTCCCAAAATCGTACCGCCACGAATAGCGACTATCACAGCTGGCAGTAAGCCACCTAATAAGCTCCCCATAAAGGGAACCCACGTAACTATCTCTTCTGGGATGTCAACTACAGCATCCCATTCAAATAAATCTCCTCCACCATCTCCTCATATACTGGAGGATATGGTTGAAGAACCACCCGACCCTAGGTCATCGGAGTTCTTTAAAATAAAAAATTCAAAAAAGAAAAACCGAATCACGTACAACTAATTTTTATTTAGTTTCCGAAATTTATTTTTTTTTATTTGCTTTTTACACTTATGAACATTATTCAGTGGAATGTTAGAGGTATTCGGTCCCGCATTGAAGATATTAGAGTACTGGCGCACACACATGATCCACTAATCATGTGTTTCCAGGAAACTCACCTCCTACAACATGACGGAATTACATTTAGAGGATACTTCTGCGAGAGATACGACTGCCTAGTAGACAGTAGGGAGAGTGGTGGAGTAGCGATTTTCATGAAGAATGGGGTGTCAGCTACAAGAATTCAACTAACCACTGTCATTCCTGCTATTGCAGTAAAGGTCACTATTCCCTTCAAATTGCATATCTGCAATCTGTATCTCTCACCGAACACTGTGTTCAGTGCTTTAGACGTCTCAAATCTCCTTACACAAATACCATCTCCATCGTTAATAGTAGGAGACTTCAATGCCCATCATATTTCCTGGGGCTCAACCTTCTGCTCCACTTGAGGAAATATGATAAACAGATTGAGACAAGATTTTGACCTTTGCCTACTGAATAATGGATCACACACATTTATGTCCTTATCAACTGGTGCTGTATCTAACCTTGATCTTTCCATATGCTCACCGAATGTACTCCCTCATTTTAATTGGTCGATTTGTGATGACTATCACGGCAGTGATCATAGACCAATTATTATTAGTTTCGGTGTAGACTGCGAGATTAAAAGAATGCCACGGAGATGGATTGTTGAAAAGGCAGATTGGAACGGATACTGTAAAGCATTCCAATCTCAGTATGATGATGGAGCTAACATCCTCGACCAATATTCTTCTTTTACGTCCATGATACTTAAGAATGCCAACAGATATATCCCACAAACATCGGGTAATCCTAGACGTCCTTTCGTTCCATGGTGGAACGATGAATGCAAAATTGCTATTAGGAATCGACGGCAGGCACTACGTAAATTTAATCGTAGGCCCACAACAGAACATCTAAATTTATACCGCAGGGCTAGAGCGGTGTGCCGTCGAGTATTCTTGGACGCTAAGAGGAATTCATGGACGAAATACGTGAGCACTATCTCACGCACTACTTTCACGTCTACTGTATGGAAGAAAATTCGTGCAATCTTCGGATCACCGAAACAATCTATTCTTGGTCTTATTGATGAAGGAGAACTCCTTTCATCATCCTCGGAAGTGGCAAATAGTCTAGCAAAATCTTTCCGCTCGGTGTCTCTCACCTCATCATATAATAACGATTTTCAACGGTACAACATACAAATGGAGGTGTTGTCGTTAAACATTGGTGATTCGGTTGGCCTCCTCTATGAATCATGAGACCTTGCCGTTGGTGAAGGGGCTTGAGTGCTCAGGGATACAGAGTAGCTGGACCGAAGGTGCAACCATATCGGAGAGGTATCTGTTGAGAGCCAGACTAAGGAATGATTCCTGAAAGAGGGCAGCAGCTCTTTCAGTAGTTGTTAGGGGCGTGAGTCACAATGACTTAAACGGCCGTATCAACATCACTCAGTCCTCTGAGTACTGCGCAGCTGAAAGCAATGGAAAACTACAGCTGCTTTTTTTCCAAGAAAATGTGGCTCTCTGCATTTTCACATAGCAACAATGGAGGCGCCTTCCTTGGTAAAATATTCCGGAGGTAAAATAGTCCCCCGTTCGGATCTCCGGGTGGGGACTACTAAGGAAGGGGTCACCAGAAAATTAAAAAATAACATTCTACGAGTCGGAGCGTGGAATGTTAGAAGCTTAAAAAAGGTTGGTAGGCTAGAAAATTTAAAAAGGGAAATGGATAGGGTGAATGTGGATATAGTAGGAATTAGTGAGGTTCGGTGGGAAGAGGAAGGCGACTTTTGGTCAGGTGATTTTAGAGTAATTAACTCAGCGTCAAATAATGGGCAGGCAGGAGTAGGTTTCGTGATGAACAAGAAGATAGGGAGGAGAGTGGAGTATTTCAAAACGCATAGCGATAGAATCATTGTAATAAGGATAAAATCAAAACCTAAACCGACAACGATTGTTAACGTTTATATGCCTACAAGCGCCCATGATGATGATGAGGTAGAGTGTGTATACGAAGAGATTGATGAAGCAATTAAACACGTAAAGGGAGATGAAAATTTAATAATAGTTGGAGATTGGAATGCAAGCATTGGAAAAGGCAAGGAAGGAAATATAGTGGGTGAATATGGGCTGGGCAAAAGGAATGAAAGAGGGGACCGACTTATAGAATTTTGCACGAAGTATAATTTAGTAATTGCCAACACCCAATTTAAAAATCATAATAGAAGAATATACACTTGGAAAAAGCCAGGCGATACTGGAAGGTATCAGATAGATTATATCATGGTTAAGCAAAGATTTAGAAATCAACTCGTTGACTGCAAAACTTACCCTGGAGCAGACATTGATAGCGACCATAATTTGGTGATAATGAAATGTAGATTGGGGTTTAAAAACCTGAAGAAAAGTTGTCAGATGAATCGGTGGAATTTAGAGAAGCTTGAGGAAGAGGAGGTAAAGAAGATTTTTGAGGAGGACATCGCAAGAGGTCTGAGTAAAAAAGATATGGTAGAAAATGTAGAAGAAGAATGGGAGAATGTTAAAAAGGAAATTCTTAAATCAGCTGAAGCAAACTTAGGCGGAATAAAGAGAACTGGTAGAAAACCTTGGGTTTCAGACGATATATTGCAGCTGATGGATGAACGTAGAAAATATAAGAATGCTAATGATGAAGAAAGTAAAAGGAACTATCGGCAATTAAGAAATGCTATAAATAGTAAATGCAAACTGGCGAAAGAAGAGTGGATTAAAGAAAAGTGTTCAGAAGTGGAAAGAGAAATGAACATTGGTAAAATTGACGGAGCATACAGGAAAGTTAAGGAAAATTTTGGGGTACATAAATTAAAATCTAATAATGTGTTAAACAAAGATGGTACACCAATATATAATACGAAAGGTAAAGTCGATAGATGGGTGGAATATATTGAAGAGTTATACGGAGGAAATGAATTAGAAAATGGTGTTATAGAGGAAGAAGAGGAAGTTGAGTAGGATGAAATGGGAGAAACAATACTGAGATCTGAATTTAAGAGAGCATTAAAAGATTTAAATGGCAGAAAGGCTCCTGGAATAGACGGAATACCTGTAGAATTACTGCGCAGTGCAGGTGAGGAAGCGATTGATAGATTATACAAACTGGTGTGTAATATTTATGAAAAAGGGGAATTTCCGTCAGACTTCAAAAAAAGTGTTATAGTTATGATACCAAAGAAAGCAGGGGCAGATAAATGTGAAGAATACAGAACAATTAGTTTAACTAGTCATGCATCAAAAATCTTAGCTAGAATTTTATACAGAAGAATTGAGAGGAGAGTGGAAGAAGTGTTAGGAGAAGACCAATTTGGTTTCAGGAAAAGTGTAGAGACAAGGGAAGCAATTTTAGGCCTCAGATTAATAGTAGAAGGAAGATTAAAGAAAAACAAACCAACATACTTGGCGTTTATAGACCTAGAAAAGGCTTTCGATAACGTAGATTGGAATAAAATGTTCAGCATTTTAAAAAAATTAGGGTTCAAATACAGAGATAGAAGAACAATTGCTAACATGTACAGGAACCAAACAGCAACAATAACAATTGAAGAACATAAGAAAGAAGCCCTAATAAGAAAGGGAGTCCGACAAGGATGTTCCCTATCTCCGTTACTTTTTAATCTTTACATGGAACTAGCAGTTAATGATATTAAAGAACAATTTAGATTCGGAGTAACAGTACAAGGTGAAAAGATAAAGATGCTACGATTTGCTGATGATATAGTAATTCTAGCCGAGAGTAAAAAGGATTTAGAAGAAACAATGAATGGCATAGATGAAGTCCTACGCAAGAACTATCGCATGAAAATAAACAAGAACAAAACAAAAGTAATGAAATGTAGTAGAAATAACAAAGATGGAACCCTGAATGTGAAAATAGGAGGAGAAAAGATTATGGAGGTAGAAGAATTTTGTTATTTGGGAAGTAAAATTACTAAAGATGGACGAAGCAGGAGCGATATAAAATGCCGAATAGCACAAGCTAAACGAGCCTTCAGTAAGAAATATAATTTGTTTACATCAAAAATGAATTTAAATGTCAGGAAAAGATTTTTGAAAGTGTATGTTTGGAGTGTCGCTTTATATGGAAGTGAAACTTGGACAATCGGAGTATCTGAGAAGAAAAGATTAGAAGCTTTTGAAATGTGGTGCTATAGGAGAATGTTAAAAATCAGATGGGTGGATAAAGTGACAAATGAAGAGGTATTGCGGCAAATAGATGAAGAAAGAAGCATTTGGAAGAATATAGTTAAAAGAAGAGACAGACTTATAGGCCACATACTAAGGCATCCTGGAATAGTCGCTTTAATATTGGAAGGACAGGTAGAAGGGAAAAATTGTGTAGGCAGGCCACGTTTGGAGTATGTAAAACAAATTGTTGGGGATGTAGGATGTAGAGGGTATACTGAAATGAAACGACTAGCACTAGATAGGGAATCTTGGAGAGCTGCATCAAACCAGTCAAATGACTGAAGACAAAAAAAAAAAAAAAAAAAAAAAAAGATTCGGTTGGTGAATTAAACACTCCATTCGTATTTAAAGAATTGTTACATGCACTTAAAAATTCACGGGACACTTCCCCTGGACCGGACAACATTCGCCTTTCCATGCTTTCACACCTTCCTAATTCGGCACTACAACAACTTTTGAATATTTTCAACGGTTTATTCTCCGAACAAGTCTTCCCACCCGGCTGGTCAGAAGCATTTATTATACCAGTACTAAAACCTGGTAAAGACCAGAAGAACCCCTCAAGCTATCGCCCTATTTCATTAACAAGCGTTTTGTGTAAAATAATGGAGAGAATGGTAAACCGCAGACTTACATGGTACTTGGAGAAACATGGCTTTCTATCTCCAGAACAGTGTGGTTTTCGACAAGGACGATCTTCCATTGACCATTTAGTGTCACTAGAAACAGCCATACAAAACGCTTTCCTCAATCGGCAACACCTCGTCGCTATCTTCTTTGATATAAAAAAGGCGTATGATACAGCCTGGCGACGTGGTATTCTTAACACTCTCCAAAAATGGGGAATCAAGGGCAATATGCTTGCTTTTATCCGGGGATTCATAAATCACCGAACGGCTCGTGTTCGTGTAGATGATTTGCTCTCAGATAGTGTCATCTTAGAGAATGGAGTGCCCCAAGGTAGTGTATTAAGTGCCACCTTATTTTCTGTAGCCATAAATGATATTACCAAATGTGTTCAGGCTCCTGTCTCATGCTCTCTATTCGCTGACGACTTGCTAAGACCAAGAATAGATTGTTTCGGTGATCCGAAGATTGCACGAATTTTCTTCCATACAGTAGACGTGGAAGTAGTGCGTGAGATAGTGCTCACGTATTTCGTCCATGAATTCCTCTTAGCGTCCAAGAATACTCGACGGCACACCGCTCTAGCCCTGCGGTATAAATTTAGATGTTCTGTTGTGGGCCTACGATTAAATTTACGTAGTGCCTGCCGTCGATTCCTAATAGCAATTTTGCATTCATCGTTCCACCATGGAACGAAAGGACGTCTAGAATTACCCGATGTTTGTGGGATATATCTGTTGGCATTCTTAAGTATCATGGACGTAAAAGAAGAATATTGGTCGAGGATGTTCGCTCCATCGTCATACTGAGATTGGAATGCTTTACAGTATCCGTTCCAATCTGCCTTTTCAACAATCCATCTCCGTGGCATTCTTTTAATCTCGCAGTCTACACCGAAACTAATAATAATTGGTCTATGATCACTGCCGTGATAGTCATCACAAATCGACCAATTAAAATGAGGGAGTACATTCGGTGAGCATATGGAAAGATCAAGGTTAGATACAGCACCAGTTGATAAGGACATAAATGTGTGTGATCCATTATTCAGTAGGCAAAGGTCAAAATCTTGTCTCAATCTGTTTATCATATTTCCTCGAGTGGAGCAGAAGGTTGAGCCCCAGGAAATATGATGGGCATTGAAGTCTCCTACTATTAACGATGGAGATGGTATTTGTGTAAGGAGATTTGAGACATCTAAAGCACTGAACACAGTGTTCGGTGAGAGATACAGATTGCAGATATGCAATTTGAAGGGAATAGTGACCTTTACTGCAATAGCAGGAATGACAGTGGTTAGTTGAATTCTTGTAGCTGACACCCCATTCTTCATGAAAATCGCTACTCCACCACTCTCCCTACTGTCTACTAGGCAGTCGTATCTCTCGCAGAAGTATCCTCTAAATGTAATTCGGTCATGTTGTAGGAGGTGAGTTTCCTGGAAACACATGATTAGTGGATCATGTGTGTGCGCCAGTACTCTAATATCTTCAATGCGGGACCGAATACCTCTAACATTCCACTGAATAATGATCATAAGTGTAAAAAGCAAATAAAAAAATAAATTTCGGAAACTATATAAAAATTAGTTGTACGTGATTCGGTTTTTATTTTTTGAATTTTTTATTTTAAAGAACTCCGATGCCCTAGGGTCGGGTGGTTCTTCAACCATATCCTCCAGTATATGAGGAGATGGTGGAGGAGATTTATTTGAATGGGATGCTGTAGTTGACATCCCAGAAGAGATAGTTACGTGGGTTCCCTTTATGGGGAGCTTATTAGGTGGCTTACTGCCAGCTGTGATAGTCGCTATTCGTGGCGGTACGATTTTGGGAATAGGAACTTTCGTATGTATCATACTGTTTGATTCACTAGCTGCGATGGAGGACTTTTTATTCATTTTTGTCAGCTCTGAGATAGTGGCTGTAAGTGAAGCTACTTGATCAGATAGCATCTGAACAAGTTTTTTAAGCTCATTGCAGGATCCGCACTGCTGATTATTAGCATTTGTAGGAATTTGTTTAGTTGTAGCGGTGGCAAAAGATACGTCTGGTTTAACCAGGTTCCGTGAGTTGTTTATCTTTTTATATTCTCTACGTGCAGCCGGAAAAGATCGTTTTTGCTCCGTACAGATTTTGAGAATTGCCTTTTCTTCTTTAAAAGTTGGGCAATCTCGGGAGCGGGCTGTATGTGGACCACTGCAGTTTGCACATTTTTCACTTTCTTCGCAGTTAGTGTCGTTGTGACCTTCTTTACCACATCGAGCACAGATCTCAGTTTTCGTGCAAGATGTTGTAGTATGACCAAAACCTTGGCATCTGAAACATCGCCGTGGGTTGGGTATGAATGGTCGTACCCGAACCGAGAGGTAACCCACTTTGATCTTTTCTGGTGGAACAGGGAGACTGAATGTTAATATAAGAGACGGTGTCGGTTCTTCTGTTCCGTTCTGCCGTTTCATTATACGTTTCACCTCAACAACATCTTGGTGGCACAGCTCGTCAACTATTTCAGAGATATCTATATCCAGAAGGTCTCTACAAAAAATTACACCCCGGCTCGTATTTAGCGTTTTGTGGCATTCTGCGCTTATATTTATGCCACCCATACTACGGAGACGTAAGATAGATCGACTCTGCTCATCGTTGAATGTTTCAACCAGAATCGATCCGTCGCGTAATTTCCTGATATTCTTCGGGGAGCCACTTGCACCTGTTATGGTTTTGTTTATTAAAAACGGTGAGACCTTTTGAAGGGAGCCACCTTCCTGACTATTTTTGAGAACAACGAATCTAATATTTTTATATTTTGATTCTTTCTCTTTTGTAGGACTTTTATCCTCGTCAGACGAAGCTGATCGAGGTCTCTTCGCAAGACTTGAATTGGTGGTTTTTTCAGATGGACCACCAACCATCATTGTGTTAATTGTTGGAACTGAAATTTTGGTCCCACGAGTACCGGCGAAAAATGGACCACTCCAGCAGAGCGCACGCGTACTGGAGTTAGAGCTAAATACAACTGGGTTCGCCCTGGTGCCCAGAGGACATCGTTCGGGACTCACTACGTAGAGCCATTCACCCATCGGCACGATTTGTTCCCACCTTGGCTTACGGTTGCGTTTCGTAAGATGTCGCAACACCACCGAGTGTAAATGTAAGAAATATCAGTGTAGGTTGTTGTTGTGTAA
Source organism: Lycorma delicatula (assembly GCF_047948215.1). Lineage (NCBI taxonomy): Eukaryota > Metazoa > Arthropoda > Insecta > Hemiptera > Fulgoridae > Lycorma > Lycorma delicatula. Next base: position 43,903,076 of record NC_134455.1, on the reverse strand, counting down.
TTGTGTATGTGTGTATGTTGTAATTTATGTAGTGTTCTTGGTGTAGTATATGTGTAAAATGTAAAGTGTTCCGCAGCTCATTGTATAGTGGGAAGAAAAGCTGCGGGGGCTAGGCCCGTGGGGACGCCAACCCCCAAAGTCTTAAAGAATAAGACTCCCCGTCGGAGACCTTAGTGTGCTGCGCGCAAGAGTGAGGTCCGCTCGGGCAAGATACCAGCGTTGCCCCCTAACGGGGATCACTGTCAACGACGTGCGCGCTGAGCGTCTGCGGGCCTTCCGGCGCGCCCGTAACGAATATGTTCACGCCATCAAGGAAGCCATACTCAAGTTTTGGAAAGACTCCATGCGGGAATTGCAGCGCGATCCCTGGCAGCTCGCGAAGGCTTGTTACCGACCGAAGCCATTGCACGTGTTGTCCAGTGTCCGGTGCGGGTTAGGTGGTCGTGACCACACATTAACATCTGTGGCGACTTACCGGGCGTTCCTGGATACTCTGTTTCCAGATGCTCCGGAGGGGGAAGCGGAAATCGGCGTTAGGGCGGGTGAAACACCATTCCCTGGCGTTCGGACCGTGGAACCCGAAGATATAGACCGAGTGGTTTCTCGAATGGCACTAGGGAAGGCACCGGGGATTGACCAACTTGACCCGGATATTTTCCATCATTTATTGCCTGTCATAAGAGAGCCACTGGGCAGACTGTTCACGGGATGCCTAAACTGGGGCTGCTTTCCGGCTTGCTGGAAGGTGGCTTTGGTAAGGGTAATCCTGAAACCTGGAAAGGATCCTGGTGAGGTCGGCAGTTATCGACCCATCAGCCTCTTGCCGGTTCTCGGCAAGTTGCTGGAAAGGCTGGTTGTGGAACGGCTCGAGGAAGGCATCGATATGAGCTGTATTCTAAATCGAGGCCAATATGGCTTCATGAAAGGGGTTGGCACCGAGGATTGCATCTTAAATGCTCTTACCGAGGTGGAAAGCGCCGACTGCAAATATGTTTTGGCTATTTTTATTGATATAGAGGCAGCATTTCCTTCTTTGTGTTGGAGTTCTGTCCTCTATGCTTTGGAACGCCGCGATGTTCCCGAAGCCATACAGGCCGTGGTACGAGACTATTTGTCTAACCGTACGGCCCTGTTTAAAGATGCGCACCTAGTTGTGGAAAGATCCGTCCCCAGGGGAAGCCCGCAGGGTTCCGTTCTCGGTCCCCTGCTGTGGAACCTGGTGTTCGATGGATTTCTGGGGTTGACATTCCCAGAAGGAGTCACGGCCCAGGCTTTCGCCGATGACTGTCTCCTTTTAGTTCGTGGAAATTCACGACCACAGCTGGAAAGTAGAGCGCAGGCGGCCTTGTCAACCGCCGAAGGCTGGATGGACATGCAAAATTTAAAGATTTCTGTGCCCAAGACGAAGTTTATGCTTCTAAAGGGCGCAGACAAATTATCATGCAGTCGAAACCCCCACATTAAGTATAAAGGCTGTGTAATCAGCCGAGTAAGGGTTCATAAGTACCTAGGTGTTTTGTTTGATGATAAGTTGCTTTTTAGCAACCACATTAGACAAGTTGCGGCGGACGCCGTCTCTGTGATGCACAAACTTAGAAGGATTGCTCGGAAAGACTACGGGCTTTCTGGTCGCCAAATGTACTTAGTGTACCGAGGTGTCTTCGAGGCTATGATTGCATACGCGGCGCCAGTTTGGGCGCATAGGTTGGATAGAAATAGAGCACTGCTTCTAAATTTAAGGAGTGCCCAGCGCAGAGCCTTAATTGTATGCACTGGTGTTTTTAAAACAACCTCCTACGAGGCTACTACCGTATTGGGAAAGGCTCTCCCAATCGATTTAGTGGTGAAAGTTCGAGCAGCCATGTGGAAGTTGCGAAGAGGTCGGGAAACCGAGGTATTTGGGATACGGTTTCGGGCCGGGCTAGAACCGGAACGGAACGGTGATCGCAATGCACCGGGTCTAAATTTCGAACAGTTGCCCATTTCCCGCCTGCGGAAGAGGCTTTGGGGCCTCGCGATGGAGGCATGGCAGCATGAATGGCACACCACGTCTAAGGGAAGATCTCTGTATAGATTTATACAGGATCTGGGGGGATGGTATGCCTCACAAGTTCATTTTTAAGGGCGGCGGGTGCCCAAGTGCTCACCAACCACGTGAATTTGATGCAATATCTGTTCAGGTTTCGCCTAGCGGCTGATGAGTTGTGCGTCTGTGGGGAGGTCCAGTCGAACGAACACCTAATGTTCGACTGCCCTGCTCTTGGGGGAGCCAGAGACCGGGCCACCCTGGAACTTAGAGGTCAGGGGGAAAACTGGCCGCTCATAAACGGCGAGTCAATGTGGCGTGAGCCGCATTGTCGGACCGTGTGGGAGTTCCTCGATGAGGTTGCGATGTTCAACCGTCATCGGTAGTATAAGCTAATTTTAATGGGGATTAATTGATTCCTGTGGCGTGTCGGTGAAAACCTTCCTAGAAATAATGGCTGCCATCAGCCAATAAAGCTCCAAGCGCTTAAATGGTGGACAGACACTAGCTGGCAAACAGCGACCGAGGCGTGGCGGCTTAAATTGCCGTCTTTTAATTCTTGTAACTTTTATTGTTTTAATTGTAACAAGGGGTGCGCCTCCCCGATTTAGTTTTAATGTGACAAGTGAGCGGTAGGGACACATAGGCGGGTGCTGTACGGCGCCCAGCTTAACCGCTCACGCAAGATAGGAGCTCATTAGGAGCAATTAGGATAACGAGGTCGCAAATCTGTTTCGAGGCTCAGTAGCCGTTTATTGGCACAGTACATTTGGTCTATGCTCTAGGGCGACCGAATGGGGTGGTGGCGGGAGAAATGCCAGCTAACTAAATTACCCTACGCTTCTCGGCCTCTGGCCCCGTGCTGTAAAACTTGTGTTCTGCAACCGGTTGCAATTTGATTCTGCAAGTACAGCGTTCTACGTTCTCGTCGTCGGGGTTGACAACGATCAGCAGCGGTTAGTCAACCTACGTTGCTGTGAGGAGTTTAACCGAGCGGGGGCGTAGTGTGTTGCAGGAGTGCTGCTGTCAGCCAAATAAGGACGTTTCCTTTGTATTCAACGTGTCCCCGTTTTCGTAGTTGGTGAGGCCAGAAACTTTTTCAGATCCTCTGGCAGGTTCGAGAAGCGGTTTTCCGCTCCAACCTAGCCGGTGGTAGGAGTGTTTCATTCTTCGACTCCTCGATTGGGCTGCCGAACAGACGGTCCGTCGGGGTATAAGAGGTTTGACGCTCACCAGGACTTGTGATAGGTGATAGTTTCAAACAAACTGTGGTTGTAGTGTGTGGCACCACAGTTGGTGTATTGTTAGATTCTGCGATGGAGCAATCCGGGGGAGGTTGCATGGATGACTTGGTCGGTTTGGCCAAGGACCTGGTCTCCGGTGACCCCTTCTTGCCGAGGAGGTCACTCGGCAGGTCGCCGCCGAGGCCCCGGTCCTCCGATAAGGAGGTCACGGAAGCCCCTCGGATAGTGGAGCATCCGAGTGCTGCGGCATTGCAGGAAATCCTGCCCGAAACCGCGGTTCCGAGCTGTCCAGTGAAGGCGAAAGCCGGGCCCGTCCAGCGAGGACCAGGCAAAGAGGGGGGCGCCAAGTCAGAAGTGCGGCGCCCTACGAAGTCTGGGAAGGAGGTAAGCGGAGGCGCTACATCTGTTCCTGCGCCTAAGGCACCGGAGGTTAAGCCTGTCGAAAGGCGGGAGGCCTCGGGGGCTGGAAGTGTGGGGCGGATTGAGGAGATGAGGGCTGAGTGGGCCAAGATCTCCTCAAAAAAGGAATCTAGAGTCGCGGTGGAGTTGCGCCACTTAGTCGACTCTTATTTGAGCGAGTGTACGTTGTTGGTGACCGGGCTGGCGTTAAAGTGTGAAGCCCTCCAGGGTGCAAACCTTGCGCTGGATTCAGTCGTCAGTCGACTATCCGGCAAGGTGGACCAGGTAGTGGAAGAAGTCCGAAGTTTCAAGCCGGTAACGGGTGAGGCTTTGGGCGAGCTCCACAAATCAATTAAGAGAGTGGAGGAAAAGGTAAAGAAGCCTGTCTCCTTCGCCTCCATAACAGCCGCGCCTGCGCCTAAGCGGGTAGGTCCGCCGCCGCCAGCACAGGCGCCGGCCAAAATTAAGCGGGCCACTGTAAAGGTGGTCCCTATCAAACCTGGTCAGGGGGCTTCGTCGGCAATGACGGAGCTAACCCTAAAGAAGATCCTGGACCCGAGGAAGGAAAAGTTCCAGATTTCCCGGGTCACGAAAACCAGGGATCATGGTGTAGTTCTGGAGGTAGTAAATGAGCGGCAGGCGAAACAACTGCTGGAGGCAGAAGTTCTGGTAAAGAACGGGCTGAAGGCTCAGCTGTTAGCCGAGCGGAGGCCTCAGATATTGGTTTATGATATGCCAAGGGCAACGCGGGTAGAGGAGCCTGAAATCCTCACAGCAATCCACGGTCAAAATCCAATGTTGGATATGACCGTCGAGGACTTCCTTAGGGAAACTAAGGTGATCAGGCAGCTGGGGAGAAAGGAATCCCTGAAGAGTCACTGGGTACTCGAGACCTCGCCAAAGATCCGGCAGGTTTTAGTGGCCAGTGGAAGATTGTTTTTTGGGTGGACGGCCTGTAGAGTTGTCGACCATGTTCAAGTAGCCCGATGCTTTAAGTGTCAGGGATTTGGGCACACCGCTCTCCGTTGCCGAGCGCAAAAGGAGATGTGTGGCCACTGTGCCGCTCCGGGGCACAGGGCAACCAACTGCCCTGCCAAGTCGTCGCCACCCAAGTGCGCCGCCTGCTGCCAGGTGAAAGGCAGTAATGCCGGACACAGGGTAGGAGGTCGGTTGTGTAAGGCGTACGACATAGCACGGGCTCGAGCTGTTAACAACACAGCTTATGGCGACGCTTGAACGGTCAGAAGCCCTTGGGGACATCTTCCACTTCGAACGCATACGCCTGGGGCAGATTAATCTGCATCATTCCCGGGCAGCCACGTCCGAGGCCATGAGGCTCCTTGAGGAGTACAACCTTGAGGTCCTCTTGGTCCAGGAGCCGTACGCAGTCGCGGATAGGGTGGTCGGCTTCCACGGGGTGAAAGTTATTCATTCTCGTGGGGGACGGCCGCTCTCTGCGATTGTGGTTGGCTCTGACGATTTGGGTGTGTTCTGGATGCCCCAGTGGTCAGATGAGCAATTCACCGTCGTGCGGATCACGAGGGGTACGCTCGATGTTGTACTCGTGTCGGGATACTTCCAGCTTGGATGGAGTATCGATGACTTGCTGGCGATGTTGGGCGGGATTCTGGACAGTCTCCCGGGCACCAGAGTGCTGGTTGCCCTGGATGCTAACGCCAAATCTACCGCCTGGGGTTCACCACTCACAGACCCCAGAGGCGCTGGTCTCGAACAGTTCGCAGAAGCCAGTAACCTCTACCTGATTAATGATGCGGAGCAACCACCAACTTTCTCCAGCGAACTGGGAGAGAGTTATATAGACGTCACCTTGGTGACGGGTGGTTTGCTTCGAAGGATAGGTAGTTGGACTGTCTGGCCCGAGGCCAGTGTGAGCGATCATAGGCTTATAACCTATGAAATCGCTTACGGAGGCGGTCCAAGGGCACCAAATCCAGGTCGCTACAACCTAAGGGGCCTGGATCGACACAGGCTTAGGCGGGTGTGCGATGCTGCATTGCAGGGGTTGAGGTGGAGCATGGAGTCGAGGGAGGAGGTGGAATTGATGGCGGAGCTAATCGGCCGGGCCATCAAGACTGGTTGCGACGTGGTCCTACGGCGGCCTAGGCCAATGGACGGACCCGTCACAAGCAGCCAGTCCGCTGATCTTAGCGTGCCTGGAGCCGTCATGACCCCATTTTCCGGGGGGTCGTCTGTGGAAGGCAGACGGAGGCCCGGCAAGAAATGGTGGTCCTCTGACCTTAGTGTGCTGCGCGCAAGAGTGAGGTCCGCTCGGGCAAGATACCAGCGTTGCCCCCTAACGGGGATCACTGTCAACGACGTGCGCGCTGAGCGTCTGCGGGCCTTCCGGCGCGCCCGTAACGAATATGTTCACGCCATCAAGGAAGCCAAACTCAAGTTTTGGAAAGACTCCATGCGGGAATTGCAGCGCGATCCCTGGCAGCTCGCGAAGGCTTGTTACCGACCGAAGCCATTGCACGTGTTGTCCAGTGTCCGGTGCGGGTTAGGTGGTCGTGACCACACATTAACATCTGTGGCGACTTACCGGGCGTTCCTGGATACTCTGTTTCCAGATGCTCCGAAGGGGGAAGCGGAAATCGGCGTTAGGGCGGGTGAAACACCATTCCCTGGCGTTCGGACCGTGGAACCCGAAGATATAGACCGAGTGGTTTCTCGAATGGCACTAGGGAAGGCACCGGGGATTGACCAACTTGACCCGGATATTTTCCATCATTTATTGCCTGTCATAAGAGAGCCACTGGGCAGACTGTTCACGGGATGCCTAAACTGGGGCTGCTTTCCGGCTTGCTGGAAGGTGGCTTTGGTAAGGGTAATCCTGAAACCTGGAAAGGATCCTGGTGAGGTCGGCAGTTATCGACCCATCAGCCTCTTGCGCATCTTTAAACAGGGCCGTACGGTTAGACAAATAGTCTCGTACCACGGCCTGTATGGCTTCGGGAACATCGCGGCGTTCCAAAGCATAGAGGACAGAACTCCAACACAAAGAAGGAAATGCTGCCTCTATATCAATAAAAATAGCCAAAACATATTTGCAGTCGGCGCTTTCCACCTCGGTAAGAGCATTTAAGATGCAATCCTCGGTGCCAACCCCTTTCATGAAGCCATATTGGCCTCGATTTAGAATACAGCTCATATCGATGCCTTCCTCGAGCCGTTCCACAACCAGCCTTTCCAGCAACTTGCTGAGAACCGGCAAGAGGCTGATGGGTCGATAACTGCCGACCTCACCAGGATCCTTTCCAGGTTTCAGGATTACCCTTACCAAAGCCACCTTCCAGCAAGCCGGAAAGCAGCCCCAGCTTAGGCATCCCGTGAACAGTCTGCCCAGTAGGGTATCAGTGGGGTAATTTGGTTAGCTGGCATTTCTCCCGCCACCACCCCATTCGGTCGCCCTAGAGCATAGACCAAATGTACTGAGCCAATAAACGGCTACTGAGCCTCAAAACAGATTTGCGACCTCGTTTCCTAATTGCTCCTAATGAGCTCCTATCATGCGTGAGCGGTTAAGCTGGGCGCCATACAGCACCCGCCTATGTGTCCCTACCGCTCACTTGTCACATTAAAACTAAATCGGGGAGGCGCACCCCTTGTTACAATTAAAACAAACAAGTTACATATTAAAAGACGGCAATTTAAGCCGCCACGCCTCGGTCGCTGTTTGCCAGCTAGTGCCTGTCCACCATTTAAGCGCTTGGAGCTTTATTGGCTGATGGCAGCCATTGTTTCCGGGAAGGTTTTCACCGACACGCTACAGGAATCAATAATTCCCCATTAAAATTAAGTTACCGATGACGGTTGAACATCGCATGGATTCGGACTTGGAACCAGACCGAATCCATGAAGCTTGCTATTGAAATCCCCATGGCCGGTCGGGGCCTGCGTCATGTGATGGTCAACCGTTAGCCATTTTCTCTTACATCTTTCCCGTACTTTGGGAAAGATCGCGTACGTATATCGACCTTTATCAGATGTTTCCCACCTTCTCTGCCACTCACTATATCCTTCTTCTTCTATCGCTTTTATCTTCCTCGATAGATCTTCTTTGTCGATACACGTCGTCTTCTTTAGCTGTCTGATCTTCGACCACTCTCGTGCTTTTATGTCCAACGGCTTCACACCTGCCACAACACAGACTGCATCTCCAGACACCGTCTTGTACCCCTGAATGACCGTTAACAAGATCAACCGTTGGATACTCAACGGTATCTTTCTGAAGTGCACCAACTCCGTTTTATGCGCCCATATCGATGCCGCATACAGCATAATTCCTTCCGCTAGACCTTTATACAGGATCTTCAGCGTCTGGAAGTCGAGTCCCCACTTATAGTTTACGACCCGCCGGATCTTATTATATGCTGCATGCGCTTTCCCGCAGACCTGTGTCACATGCTCCTTGTAATTTAAACGTTCATCGAGGATCACACCTAAATGCCTCTGGGTCTTGGCATATCTTATATTCTTCTCCCCGATCTTCACTAGTGGCTTCCTCTGCAATACACCTTTTAACAACATCATCGTTGTTTTTTCAGCGCTAAACTGCATCTTGTGCATAGAACTCCAGTTCTGTAATATCTCGACTGCCTTCGCCGCTCTTTCTTCGATTTGGTTCCGCGTGTTCCCTTCGACGACTAGCTGTGCATCGTCTGCATACGCTCGGAGCTGACAGCCCTCCGGCAACCGAAGTATTAGGAAGGTGTCAAACTCCACTATCCACAACAGGGGCCCGAGCACGCTCCCCTGAGGGCACCCCTTTGTTAGGAACTTCTTCCATTCCGCGGAACCATGTCGTAGTATAACCTCTCTCTCGGCGAAGTAACTACACAGGAACTGGTGTTCCTCCCATGTAGCACCCCGCCTTCTCAACTGGTATATCACTGACGGCCACCACATTCTGTCGAATGCACCCGAGATATCCAGGAAGATGCACAAGACGTACTCGCTGTCAGAACTTTTGATCGCCTCTATCAATGATGTGATTGCGTCCTCCGTCCCTCTTCCAGGCCGAAAACCATACTGGTGATCGGAGAGAAGCTCTTCTTTATTCAGCCGACTATATATCCTGTTAAACAACACTTTCTCATACAGTTTCCCCAACACCGGTAAAAGTGTTAGGGGTCTGTACGATTTCGGCGAAGTCGGATCCTTCCCCTGTCCTTTATAAAGGATTTTCACCATCCCAAATTTCCAGCATGCTGGAAATTTGCCGGTCTTTAGTAACACATTGAATAATCGTGTTAGCTCTCTCTTACAATGCGGGAAGGCCGCTTTCACCAATTCGGCTGTCACGCCATCAAACCCCGGCGCCTTTCCCTTCTTTAGGGACACCACCGCTCCCGCAATCTCCTCTTCTGAAATTTCGTCTGAATGGACATTCGTCTGAAATTCCAGAACACTCCTTCTTATGCGCTGATGGTATTCCGTCTCCTCGTATTCATTATCATCCGGCAACAGTTCGTCCAGCAGCTTCATTACAACGAACTTTTTGTCCGTTACTACCTGACCGCCGAATTCCATAGAGGACAGAAGCACCTCCTCCTTTCTTCTATCTGTCACGAGACGATACACTATTCCCCACGGGTCTCTATTACCTTGGTCCGTCACGAACGTACGCCAGGAATTCCTTTTTGCAGTTCTCACCGCGTTAAAATACTCATTCCTGGCCCGCCGATATTCGCCACATTTCCATTCGCGACGAACCAGGTCTCTCTCCTTCTGAGCGTTCTTTCTTTTTCGCCTCATTGCGCTTTGCAACTCGCGCAATTCATCTGTCCACCAAAACGCCTTCTTCTCTTTACCCGTGGCTTTTGGCATCGCCGCGTTTGCCGCTCCTACCAGTTCCTCCATGAAATTCTCGGCCAGTTCGTCTTCTCCGACCGTTCCGAGTTTCTTGCTCCATCTGCTCATGTTCTTTCTTAGGCCAAGGCCGAACTTCTCCCAATCCGCCTTACGCAGCAGGAACCTTCCCTTCTCGACTCTCGAGTCCAACACCGGCACTCTCTCACGAGCCTCTTCAAATTTAACATCATACACTATCATTCTGTGGTCGCTGCTTCCTTCGTCTAGTACACTCCAGTCCGCAACGACCACACCGTGTCCTTTCTGCAGCGTGAGATCGATGTTTGTGCCGTCGAAATGTCTCCGCTCGTCCACATTGCCACGGTAAGTGGGAAGCTCTCCTTCCTGATTACAGATGTTCAAATCATACTGCGCGATGAGGTCCTCTAACTTCTCTCCTCGACCACGCCAATCCCTTTCCGCACTGTACCATAGCGGTGACTTCGCATTGACATCCCCGGCCAGGAGCAGGTCTTGATCTCCTAATTCTCTAATGATCGTTTCCCAACACTGCAGGTGTTCGTCGATGGGTTGCCCGTATTGAAAATACGAGGACACCACCGACAAATTACCTCTACCTGATGTAATTGTGACAGCCACATGATGAGCGCTCGTGAGCTGCCTCTGGAACAATGCATCAATCTCTTTCCGCATTGCTATTACTGACATAGCCCCTTTTCCTACATGGAAGCATTTCCACTCTCCGTCAATTCCCGGCAGTCGTCCCTCCACTACATAGGGGTGTTGCAGGAGAGCCACATCAGCGTTGTAACTGGCCAACATGGTCCCCAGCTCCACCTGAGCTATGTATGAACCCTGGAGATTCACCTGTACGAATCTATACATCTGTCCTTGCGATTAAATTCCGCTCGGCCCAAATTAGCGCTGGACACGACGGGTCCCTGCTGCTGTGATTGGCTTTCTTCCTCAGCCTCTTGCAGCTCGCACATACCGGTGGCTTATCCTTCGCAGGGCAGGCTTCCTTTTTGTGCCCCTCGGTCGAACAGTGTGAACAGACCTCCGGGCTTTTACAATATTTCGCCACGTGTCCAAGACCGAGACAATTGAAACACCGCGTTACCCGTACAAAATCCCTTATCTTGCACGCCTGGTACTCGATAAAGATCCTGTTCGAATCCACGAATTTCTCGCGGAACTCCTTAGAGACTTCTAACACGTAGTGTATGAAGTCCCCATCCTTCTTTCCGGTCTTGAACGCAACCTTTACCTGCTTTGCAAACTCCTCTTTCTTCCACCCGGTATTCTGCTTCCGCATTGCCTCGAGCACGTCCTTTTCTTCGAGCATTCTCGGAACGTCGAATACAATCATTCTCGGGCGCAGCTGCCTTTCATTCCTCGACTTTATCGTGAGCCCCTCGAGTGATTTACTTGCCTTTATCTTCTTCTCTGTCTCAGAATCCTGGGTGACTATCTTCACCCCTTTCGGATTCTCTCTTAGGCTAATTATTTTTAGCCCCTCCTTTCTGGGCTTTAGCTTACTGGCAATTTCTGCCTTAAAAGCAGAAATTGCCAGGGAGTCGATGAGACTCCCTCATCCGGCTTGTCGACTAGTATCACCTTAGTCGCTTTCTTCGGACCTCTAGCGATCTCGCTAAAGGTCTTGACCGCCAGTAGATAGGGACAGCGAGAATCTCGTTAATCCATTCATGCGCGTCACTAATTGGATGACGAGGCATTTGGCTACTTCTGCTGGCATCCCATGCGTAAGCACCGGAGCCAGGACTTCCCACGCTTTACCCTCAATCGGGAAGGGGCGAGGTCACCCTACAGTGAGAACTTGTAAGGATGGAGGCTTACCCACAGTTTCGCACACCACCCTGCCTCGACGAGATTCCAACACCCCAACTAGCGGCCGGTCACAAACCAAAGTAACGCTGGACGGCAGGAAAAATTAGGTAAGCGAGCCCCGAAGGGATGGATTCGGCCATCGAATGATGTTGCCCAGGGAAAGCCGCTCGGAGGCATCCACTCGATCAAAGGTGCACCACCCAGTGATCGACCCGCCGCCCAGGGAGGTGTATAGGGCCTCCCCGGACTTGCAGCGATCCTTCTCGTCAAATAAATAAAACCATGACGGCTTGCGCCCTAGTCAAAAGGATAAAACATGGTCAAATATAAAATGACAAGGAAAGGCTGCTAATTAAAAACCGGCTCGCGGGGTCATAGGGGCACGGCTTCAGCCACTGGTGGATTGTAAAAGTGGTCGTAGTCCAAGAAGCCGTGGTATATCTCGATGGACGATCGGAGCGCCATCAGAGATATACTCTTAAATATCTTCCTCCGATTTAGCCCTAACCTGCGTAAGGCTTTGAGCGTATCGGAGGGCATCGCCCCTCGCGTACCAACCACAATGGGTAGTACTTCCCCACTCGTGTGTCCAAACATCGTTTGGACTTGAGGCAACAGACCGCGATACTTTCGTATCTTCTCATCCCTTGCGCGAGACAGGTTCTCCCCATCCTCATGGCGGACGGTGACATCGACCACGAAGACCCCTTCCCGGTTCGCTATGACCAGGTCGGGTTTGAGGTTCCCCGATCCCACTAGGGTGAGCTGCGGCTCTTTGCTGACCACTGTTGCCTCATCCCTCTGACATTCGGACTCAATGAGATCACGGATCTCATTGTGCCTATGGATCCGAGCGGGCTTAGTGTGTGTACACTGCCCGAGAATGTGGGCTAGCGTCTCCTTACCAACCCAACATCTGCGACATCTCAGATCCGCCTGGGGCCGTGCTCGGTGTAGACTAGTACGATTTCCACCAGTGTTGGTTCTCAGCTGTAAAGCGGTGATGAACCGGCAGGGCTTCAACAGAGTAGGGTCCCGAAGGAATTCGTTCGCCCACCTGTCTCCCGCGAGGGCCGAGACAGCCCTGCCCTGAGCACCCAAAGCCTTCCAGGTTTCGAGCTCCTGCTTGGCAAACCGAGTTTTTAATCGTCGCAAGTCGGTTGCCGTGTATGGGTAATTTACCCGAACGCTATTAGCCAGTCTACGGAGACGTGCAGTAGTACTGACGCATCCGGCAAGAGCTCTTACGGCGGGGTCAGGCGAGTTTTGGAACCTGAGCCCGGCCATTAACGCCACCCTAGGAACTAGCCGCTCTAGCCGCGGCATACCCAGTCCTCCGTCTCCCCTACCACAATAGAGAACCCCGTTACAGATCGATTGTGGCAGGTGCATAAAGCGTTTTAGGGAATTCCGCACCTCTTGGTCTATCTCGCGCAAGGTACTGGCCGCTGGTAGGGCAACCACCAGCTCATGCAGAATTCCCGGGACTAGGTAAGTACGGAGGAGATTTAGCTTCTGGTGCGGCTTAAGGGCGAGGCGTTCAACCCTGGACAAGATTCCGGAGAATCTAGTCCGTAGAGCGTTCAAGTCCAAACCGCGCCATGGCGAAAAACTCGCTCCGAGATAGGGGAAGTTCTCGTCCGCTGTGGCCGCGCGGACGGCTTCCCTCTGCCCTTTGATGCCGGGGTCCCCTAGGTACCAAGAGTCTCTAGTTTTAACAAATTGGAAGGCCAAACACTTGGGCACGGACAGCGACATACCCAAGTTTCCTAAGTAGCCTTCCACAACACCCAGGAGACGCTGCGCCTTCGGGGCGTCTGACGCTAACAAGACTAAGTCGTCAGCGAAGGCGAGACAAGAAATGTTTGATCCGTCAGGCAACGGATATCCCGGCATAGACTCCAGCTGTTCTAACATTGGCTCCATGACCATGTTGAAAAGCAGGGGAGACAGAGGGTCACCCTGCTTAACGCCTCGCTGGAGCACCACCTCAATACAACCGTTATGGTGAGCTATACGGGTGTAAAGGGCCCGATAGCTCTCCAGGACCAACTCCGCGATCGGGGAGGGGACCCCTTTCCTTCGGAGCGCATGTTCGATTGCCTGGTGCGGTACTGTGTCAAAGGCTTTGCTAACATCCAGCACCACACCGACACCACCCTTCTCCGATTTCATCAACCGGGTGATCTGGTCCAACAGTTGTATGTTTGCGAAACAGCCCGCTTCCGCCACGAACCCTTTTTGCCGAGGATTCGTTCTGACAACCTTGCGTAGATTTTGATCAACGATTCCCCAGAACACGCGACTGAGGAGAGAACTTATCGTGATCGGCCTATAATTGACCACTTGTGTATGATCCTTCCCCTCTTTAGGAATCAGCGTGGTCCTATGTTCCTTCCAGGCGGCGGGCACCCGCCCAGAAGCAAGCACTAGGTTATAAACGCCAGCTAGCAGCCTAGGTACTATGCGGCCGGAAAGAGCTGCCCTTTTAATGTTATCCGGGCCGCAGGCTGGGGACCCCTTGATCCTGCCGAGGCGTTTCCTGACGTCCGCCTCCGTAATGGGCTCAAATAGCTCCAGACCCAATACGGGCCCACCAGCAGGATCAGCTAGCCGCACATCCACCCCCGTTCCCCAGAGGGCAGAATACAGGTCGCTTACGTCCTGTCGGGCTAGGTCGTGGGTACGCTGAGCTGTAAAATCCGTACCCAGACGAACATGCTTTGCAAGAAGGCCGGCGTCCTTCTTGTAGAGGTCCTGCGCGCGAGCGTACAAGTACCGCTTACGCGCTCTATTGGCGGGGCGGCCCGGTTTACGGCCACCAGGAGGGCTAGATTCCCCCGTGGAACCACCAAGGAAATCTACGAGGGCACCGTAGACTGCTTCCACCACTTCCTGGCTTGGCAGTTCATGGAGCCTCGCCGCATCGCGCAACAAGCGCAGCACCTCCCGGCCGCCTGTGCGGCAGATAGAAGGATCCCAACCCCTCATACCTGTCAAGAGCCGCTCTCGCCATTCTGCCTCCGTTAGAACAGCCACAGGCGGGAGGACATTAACGAAATCCGGTGAAGTCGGACTATGGGCCACAGCATCGCTCAAAACAGTTTCCCCGGTAAAGCCGGCTGGGTCGGCTTGGGTGACCGCACCGGGTAAGACGGGGGGGGCCGCCGCCGTCATTCTCAACCTCACCGAATTCCACGTCCTCATCGGACACTACAACTTGGTCCTGCGGAGACCGAGGTCCACTCAGAACGTGTACATCCCCGCTCTCTTGGGGAGATACGGGACGTTCAGCAAACGGATCCCCCTCCGGCTGCACCAATTCCGGCGAGCTAAGGCTACTGCTCGGGGGTCCAGGAGAGACTGGGAGAACATCGGCCGAGGTCCCACTCACCGACCGGGGTGACTCACTACCGCCAGCCACCGATGAACTCCCAGCGTCCTCAGCCGCAGCCAAGAACGCATCCCTCACCCGGATGTACGCGGGCTCACATCTCTTGTCTCTCACTTGTTTCGCGGTTTTGGTTCCCAACCTGGCCGCAATCTTTGCAGCCAACGTGGGATCTCCACGCCACTCGCCCTCCAACTGGTACATCAGGCGAAGCTCATCCGCAGTGAACTTTCCTGTTCCCCTACCGGCAGTTCTAGGGGCCGTGCTTGAAGTTGGAGCGGCGGTACGCTGTCTTCGCAGATTAGCCGTTGCAGGATGCATACGGTTAGTGTGTTGGGACAAACCGCGTTGAGTCGCATAACTCTGAGTGCATTCCCCGCATGCGAAGGCCTTGGTCTGCTTGGGGCCAGGGCATTTAGGGATATGGCACAGTCTGATGCTTTCCACGGAACTGCGAATGACAATTCCTGCACTCAAATATAATGAGGTGGTCCGCATGTTTCTCCCCCAAATGAGAAACGTAATCATTTAGACAAAGTGCCTTGTATCGTCCGCCAGGCCCTTGGAGACAGATAGGGCAATCGGTGACTACGAACGGCAACGATACAATAAATTCTTGTTGGGGCCGCGGAGACGGTGGAAGTCCATGTCCAGCACTCAATCCAGTGGCTCCACGTCCAGTCACCCTGCGCACGGAGCCATGTGCGCGAGGGGCCAAGGCTTCTTCTACTAATTCAGCGACTAGTAGGAATTAGACCGAGGGGTAGTCAGCCCCAAGGCCCACTTCGCCCCGGGGGGCTTTAGCCTGCACACTTAGCTAGATCCCAGCCGTAGCCAAAAGTATCGGACCAGAACTACACCATGATCCCTGGTTCTCGTGACCCGGGAAATCTGGAACTTTTCCTTCCTCGGGTCCAGGATCTTCTTTAGGGTTAGCTCCGTCATTGCCGACGAAGCCCCCTGACCAGGTTTGATAGGGACCACCTTTACAGTGGCCCGCTTAATTTTGGCCGGCGCCTGTGCTGGCGGCGGCGGACCTACCCGCTTAGGCGCAGGCGCGGCTGTTATGGAGGCGAAGGAGACAGGCTTCTTTACCTTTTCCTCCACTCTCTTAATTGATTTGTGGAGCTCGCCCAAAGCCTCACCCGTTACCGGCTTGAAACTTCGGACTCCTTCCACAACCTGGTCCACCTTGCCGGATAGTCGACTGACGACTGAATCCAGCGCAAGGTTTGCACCCTGGAGGCCTTCACACTTCAACGCCAGCCCGGTCACCAACAACGTACATTCACTCAAATAAGAGTCGACTAAGTGGCGCAACTCCACCGCGACTCTAGATTCCTTTTTTGAGGAGATCTTGGCCCACTCAGCCCTCATCTCCTCAATTCGCCCCACACTTCCAGCCCCCGAGGCCTCCCGCCTTTCGACAGGCTTAACCTCCGGTGCCTTGGGCGCAGGAACGGATGTAGCGCC
This sequence comes from Lycorma delicatula, assembly GCF_047948215.1. Taxonomy (NCBI): domain Eukaryota; kingdom Metazoa; phylum Arthropoda; class Insecta; order Hemiptera; family Fulgoridae; genus Lycorma; species Lycorma delicatula. The sequence goes on along the minus strand of NC_134455.1, from coordinate 43,886,860 downwards.
TCCGCTTACCTCCTTCCCAGACTTCGTAGGGCGCCGCACTTCTGACTTGGCGCCCCCCTCTTTGCCTGGTCCTCGCTGGACGGGCCCGGCTTTCGCCTTCACCGGACAGCTCGGAACCGCGGTTTCAGGCAGGATTTCCTGCAATGCCGCAGCACTCGGATGCTCCACTATCCGAGGGGCTTCCGTGACCTCCTTATCGGAGGACCGGGGCCTCGGCGGCGACCTGCCGAGTGACCTCCTCGGCAAGAAGGGGTCACCGGAGACCAGGTCCTTGGCCAAACCGACCAAGTCATCCATGCAACCTCCCCCGGATTGCTCCATCGCAGAATCTAGCAATACACCAACTGTGGTGCCAGACACTACAACCACAGTTTGTTTGAAACTATCACCTATCACAAGTCCTGGTGAGCGTCAAACCTCTTATACCCCGACGGACCGTCTGTTCGGCAGCCCAATCGAGGAGTCGAAGAATGAAACACTCCTACCACCGGCTAGGTTGGAGCGGAGAACCGCTTCTCGAACCTGCCAGAGGATCTGAAAAATTTCTGGCCTCACCAACTACGAAAACGGGGACACGTTGTATTCAAAGGAAACGTCCTTATTTAGCCGACAGCAGCACTCCTGCAACACACTACGCCGCCGCTCGGTTAAACTCCTCACAGCAACGTAGGTTGACTAACCGCTGCTGATCGTTGTCAACCCCGACGACGAGAACGTAGAACGCTGTACTTGCAGAATCAAATTAAGCACCGGTTGCTAAGCACAAGTTATACAGCACGGGGCCAGAGGCCGAGAAGCGATCAGTAGGGTAATTTGGTTAACTGGCATTTCTCCCACCACCACCCCATTCGGTAGCCCTAGAGCATAGACCAAATGTTCCGTGCCAAGAACGGCTACTGAGCCTCGAACAGTTTAGCGACCCAAATCCTAAAAGCTCCTAGTGAGCTACCTAACATGCGTGAGCGAATCAAGCAGGGCGCCATACAGCACCCGCTGAAGTGTCCCAATCGCTCACTTGTCAAACGTAAACTAGATCGGGGAGGCGCACCCCTTGTACAATTTATTTATCGTCGATTTAATAAAAAGGACAGCAATTTTGGCTGCCACGCCTCGGTCGCTGAATGCCAGCTAGTACCTGTCCACCATTTAACAGCGCTTGGAGCTGATTTGGCTGGTGGCCAGCCCTCTTACCAAGGTAATAGGTTTCCAGCAGCAAAGCTTTCAGGAGTCTAAATGCATTTACATTTATTCCCTTACATTTACCGATGACGGTTGAACATAGCAACCTCATCGAGGAACTCCCACACGGTCCGACAGTGCGGCTCTCGCCACACTGCCTCGCCGCTTGTGAGCGGCCAGGTTTCCCCCTGACCTCTAAGTTCCAGGGTGGCACGGTCTCTGGCCCCCCCAAGGGCCGGGCAGTCGTACATCATGTGTACATTTGACTGGACCTCCCCGCAGACACACAACTCATCAGCCACCAGGCGAAACCGAAACAGATATTGGTTTAGATTCACATGGTTGGTGAGCACCTGGGCACCCGACGCCTTTTAGAAGGAACTCGAGGCATACCATCCCCCCAAATCCTGTATAAAATTATACAAGGATCTACCCTTAGTCGTGGTGTGCCATTCAAGCTGCCATGCCTCCATCGCGAGGCTTTGAAGCCTTTTCCGCAGACGGGAGATGGGCAACTGGACGAAATTTTGCTCCGGTGCATTGTGATCACCGTTCCGATCCGGTTCTGGCCCGGCTCGAAACCGCATCCCAAATGCCTCGGCCTCCCGACCTCTACGCAACTTCCACATGACTGCCCGAATTTTCACCACTAAATCGATTGGGAGAGCCTTTCCCAATACAGTAGTAGCCTCGTAGGAGGTTGTTTTAAATACCCCAGTGCATACAATCATGGCTCTGCGCTGGGCACTCCTTAAATTTTGAAGTAGTGCTCTATTTCTTTCCAACCTGTGCGCCCAAACCGGCGCCGCGTATGCGATCATACTCTCGAAGACGCCTCGGTACACCAAGTACATTTGGCGGCCCGACAGCCCGTAGTCTTTCCGAGCAATCCGTCTAAGTTTGTGCATCACAGAGACGGCGTCCGCCGCAACTTGCTTAATATGGTTACTAAACAGCAACTTATCATCAAACAAAACACCTAGGTACTTATGAACCCTTACTCGGATGATTACACAGCCTTTATATTTAATGTGGGGGTTTCGACTGCATGATAATTTGTCTGCGCCCTTTAGAAGCATAAACTTCGTCTTGGGCACAGAAATTTTTAAATTTTGAATGTCCATCCAGCCTTCGGCGGTTGACAAAGCCGCCTGCGCTCTGCTTTCTAGCTGTGGTCGTGAATCTCCACGAACTAAAAGGAGACAGTCATCGGCGAAAGCCTAGGCCGTGACTCCTTCTGGGAAAGTCAATCCCAGAAATCCGTCAAACACCAGGTCTTAAGTAGGGTAAAGAGGACCTCGAGGTTGTACTCCTCAAGGAGCCTCATGGCCTCGCACGTGGCTGCCCGGGAATGATGCAGATTAATCTGCCCCAGGCGTATGCGTTCAAAGTGGAAGATGTCCCCAAGGGCTTCTGACCGTTCAAGCGTCGCCATAAGCTGTGTTGTTAACAGCTCGAGCCCGTGCTATATCGTACGCCTTACACAGCCGACCCCCTACCCTGTGTCCGGCATTACTGCCTTTCACCTGGCAGCAGGCGGCGCACTTGGGTGGCGACGACTTGGCAGGGCAGTTGGTTGCCCTGTGCCCCGGAGCGGCACAGTGGCCACACATCTCCTTTTGCGCTCGGCAACGGAGAGCGGTGTGCCCAAATCCCTGACACTTAAAGCATCGGGCTACCTGAACATGGTCGACAACTCTACAGGCCGTCCACCCAAAAAACAGTCTTCCACTGGCCACTAAAACCTGCCGGATCTTTGGCGAGGTCTCGAGTACCCAGTGACTCTTCAGGGATTCCTTTCTCCCCAGCTGCCGGATCACCTTAGTTCCCCTAAGGAAGTCCTCGACGGTCATATCCAACATTGGATTTTGACCGTGGATTGCTATGAGGATTTCAGGCTCCTCTACCCGCGTTGCCCTTGGCATATCATAAACCAATATCTGTGGCTTACGCTCGGCTAGCAACTGAGCCTTCAGCCCGTTCTTTACAAGAACCTCTGCCTCCAGCAGTTGTTTTGCCTGTCGCTCATTTGTGACCTCCAGAACGACACCATGATCCCTTGTATTAGTGACCCGGGAAATCTGGAACTTTTCTTTCATCGGGTCCAGGATCTTCTTCAGGGTTAGCTCCGTCATTGCAGACGAAGCCCCCTGACCAGGCTTAATTGGGATCACCTTTACAGTGGCCCGCTTAATTTTGGCCGGCGCCTGTGCTGGCGGCGGCGGACCAACCCGCTTAGGCGCAGGCGCGGCTGTTACTGAGGCGAAGGAGATAGGCTTCTTTACCTTCTCCTCCACTCTCTGAATCGACTTGTGGATCTCGCCCAAAGCTTCATCCGTTACCGGCTTGAAGCTCCGGACTCCTTCTACCACCTGGTCTACCTTGCCGGATAGTCGACTGACGACTGAATCCAGCGCAAGGTTTGCACCCTGGAGGCCTTCACATTTCATCGCCAGCCCGGTTACCATCAGCACACATTCACTTAAATAAGAGTCGACTAGGTGGCGTAGTTCCACCGCGACTCTTGATTCCTTCTTCGAGGAGATCTTGGCCCACTCGGCCCTCATCTCCTCAATCCGCCCCACACTTCCAGCCCCCGAGGCCTCCCGCCTTTCGACAGGCTTAACCTCCGGTGCCTTGGGCGCGGGAACGGATGCAGCGTCTCCGCTTACCTCCTTCCCAGACTTCGTAGGGCGCCGCACTTCTGACTTGGCGCCCCCCTCTTTGCCTGGTCCTCGCTGGACGGGCCCGGCTTTCGCCTTCACCGGACAGCTCGGAACCGCGGTATCGGGCAGGATTTGCTGCAATGCCGCAGCACTCGGATGCTCCAGTTTACGAGGGGCTTCCGTGACCTCCTTATCGGAGGACCGGGGCCTCGGCGGCGACCTGCCGAGTGACCTCCTTGGCAAGAAGGGATCAACGGAGACCAGGTCCTTGGCCAAACCGACCAAGTCATCCATGCAACCTCCCCCGGATTGCTCCATGGCTATATCTGACACTACACCAACTGCGTTGCCAGACACTACAAACACAGTAGAAGCCTATCACCTGTCACAAGTCCTAGGTGAGCGTCTATACCTCTTATACCTCGACGGACCGTCTGTTCGGCAGCCCAATCGAGGAGTCGAAATATAAAGCGCTCCTACCACCGGCTAGGTTGGAGCGGAAAACCGCTTCTCGAACCTGCCAGAGGATCTGAAAAATTTATCTGGCCTCACCAACTACGAAATGGGGACACGTTGTAAACAAAGGAAACGTCCTTATTTAGCCGACAGCAGCACTCCTGCAACACACTACGCCGCCGCTCGGTTAAACGCCTCACAGCAACGCAGGTTGACTAACCGCTGCTGATCGTTGTCAACCCCGACGACGAGAACGTAGAACGCTGTACTTGCAGAATCGAGTTAAGCACCGGTTGCTAAGCACAAGTTTTACAGCACGGGGCCAGAGGCCGAGAAGCGATCAGTAGGGTAATTTGGTTAGCTGGCATTTCTCCCGCCACCACCATTCGGTCGCCCTAGAGCATAGACCAAATGTACTGTGCCAATAAACGGCTACTGAGCCTCGAAACAGATTTGCGACCTCGTTTTCCTAATTGCTCCTAGTGAGCTCCTATCTTGCGTGAGCGGTTAAGCTGGGCGCCGTACAGCACCCGCCTATGTGTCCCTACCGCTCACTTGTCACATTAAAACTAAATCGGGGAGGCGCACCCCTTGTTACAATTAAAACAATAAAAGTTACAAACTTAAAAGACGGCAATTTAAGCCGCCACGCCTCGGTCGCTGTTTGCCAGCTAGTGTCTGTCCACCATTTAAGCGCTTGGAGCTTTATTGGCTGATGGCAGCCATTATTTCTAGGAAGGTTTTCACCGACACGCCACAGGAATCAATTATTCCCCATTAAAATTAGCTTATACTACCGATGACGGTTGAACATCGCAACCTCATCGAGGAACTCCCACACGGTCCGACAATGCGGCTCACGCCACATTGACTCGCCGTTTATGAGCGGCCAGTTTTCCCCCTGACCTCTAAGTTCCAGGGTGGCCCGGTCTCTGGCTCCCCCAAGAGCAGGGCAGTCGAACATTAGGTGTTCGTTCGACTGGACCTCCCCACAGACGCACAACTCATCAGCCGCTAGGCGAAACCTGAACAGATATTGCATCAAATTCACGTGGTTGGTGAGCACTTGGGCACCCGCCGCCCTTAAAAATGAACTTGTGAGGCATACCATCCCCCCAGATCCTGTATAAATCTATACAGAGATCTTCCCTTAGACGTGGTGTGCCATTCATGCTGCCATGCCTCCATCGCGAGGCCCCAAAGCCTCTTCCGCAGGCGGGAAATGGGCAACTGTTCGAAATTTAGACCCGGTGCATTGCGATCACCGTTCCGTTCCGGTTCTAGCCCGGCCCGAAACCGTATCCCAAATACCTCGGTTTCCCGACCTCTTCGCAACTTCCACATGGCTGCTCGAACTTTCACCACTAAATCGATTGGGAGAGCCTTTCCCAATACGGTAGTAGCCTCGTAGGAGGTTGTTTTAAAAACACCAGTGCATACAATTAAGGCTCTGCGCTGGGCACTCCTTAAATTTAGAAGCAGTGCTCTATTTCTGTCCAACCTATGCGCCCAAACTGGCGCCGCGTATGCAATCATAGCCTCGAAGACACCTCGGTACACCAAGTACATTTGGCGACCAGAAAGCCCGTAGTCTTTCCGAGCAATCCTTCTAAGTTTGTGCATCACAGAGACGGCGTCCGCCGCAACTTGTCTAATGTGGTTGCTAAAAAGCAACTTATCATCAAACAAAACACCTAGGTACTTATGAACCCTTACTCGGCTGATTACACAGCCTTTATACTTAATGTGGGGGTTTCGACTGCATGATAATTTGTCTGCGCCCTTTAGAAGCATAAACTTCGTCTTGGGCACAGAAATCTTTAAATTTTGCATGTCCATCCAGCCTTCGGCGGTTGACAAGGCCGCCTGCGCTCTACTTTCCAGCTGTGGTCGTGAATTTCCACGAACTAAAAGGAGACAGTCATCGGCGAAAGCCTGGGCCGTGACTCCTTCTGGGAATGTCAACCCCAGAAATCCATCGAACACCAGGTTCCACAGCAGGGGACCGAGAACGGAACCCTGCGGGCTTCCCCTGGTGACGGATTTTTCCACAACTAGGTGCGCATCTTTAAACAGGGCCGTACGGTTAGACAAATAGTCTCGTACCACGGCCTGTATGCCCCGACGGGGAGTCTTATTCTTTAAGACTTTGGGGGTTGGCGTCCCCACGGGCCTAGCCTCCGCAGCTTTTCTTCCCACTATACAATGAGCTGCGGAACACTTTACATTTTACACATATACTACACCAAGAACACTACATAAATTACAACATACACACATACACAATTACACAACAACAACCTACACTGATATTTCTTACATTTACACTCGGTGGTGTTGCGACATCTTACGAAACGCAACCGTAACCCAAGGTGGGAACAAATCGTGCCGATGGGTGAATGGCTCTACGTAGTGAGTCTCGAACGATGTCCTCTGGGCACCAGGGCGAACCCAGTTGTATTTAGCTCTAGCTCCAGTACGCGTGCGCTCTGCTGGAGTGGTCCATTTTTCGCCGGTACTCGTGGGACCAAAATTTCAGTTCCAATAATAAACACTATGATGGTTGGTGGTCCATCTGAAAAAACCACCAATTTAAGTCTTGCGAAGAGACCTCGATCAGCTTCGTCTGACGAGGATAATAGTCCTACAAAAGAGAAAGAATCAAAATATAAAAATATTAGATTCGTTGTTCTCAAAAATAGTCAGGAAGGTGGCTCCCTTCAAAAGGTCTCACCGTTTTTAATAAACAAAACCATAACAGGTGCAAGTGGCTCCCCGAAGAATATCAGGAAATTACGCGACGGATCGATTCTGGTTGAAACATTCAACGATGAGCAGAGTCGATCTATCTTACGTCTCCGTAATATGGGTGGCATAAATATAAGCGCAGAATGCCACAAAACGCTAAATACGAGCCGGGGTGTAATTTTTTGTAGAGACCTTCTGGATATAGATATCTCTGAAATAGTTGACGAGCTGTGCCACCAAGATGTTGTTGAGGTGAAACGTATAATGAAACGGCAGAACGGAACAGAAGAACCGACACCGTCTCTTATACTAACATTCAGTCTCCCTGTTCCACCAGAAAAGATCAAAGTGGGTTACCTCTCGGTTCGGGTACGACCATTCATACCCAACCCACGGCGATGTTTCAGATGCCAAGGTTTTGGTCATACTACAACATCTTGCACGAAAACTGAGATCTGTGCTCGATGTGGTAAAGAAGGTCACAACGACACTAACTGCGAAGAAAGTGAAAAATGTGCAAACTGCAGTGGTCCACATACAGCCCGCTCCCGAGATTGCCCAACTTTTAAAGAAGAAAAGGCAATTCTCAAAATCTGTACGGAGCAAAAACTATCTTTTCCGGCTGCACGTAGAGAATATAAAAAGATAAACAACTCACGGAACCTGGTTAAACCAGACGTATCTTTTGCCACCGCTACAACTAAACAAATTCCTACAAATGCTAATAATCAGCAGTGCGGATCCTGCAATGAGCTTAAAAAACTTGTTCAGATGCTATCTGATCAAGTAGCTTCACTTACAGCCACTATCTCAGAGCTGACAAAAATGAATAAAAAGTCCTCCATCGCAGCTAGTGAATCAAACAGTATGATACATACGAAAGTTCCTATTCCCAAAATCGTACCGCCACGAATAGCGACTATCACAGCTGGCAGTAAGCCACCTAATAAGCTCCCCGTAAAGGGAACCCACGTAACTATCTCTTCTGGGATGTCAACTACAGCATCCCATTCAAATAAATCTCCTCCACCATCTCCTCATATACTGGAGGATATGGTTGAAGAACCACCCGACCCTAGGGCATCGGAGTTCTTTAAAATAAAAAATTCAAAAAAGAAAAACCGAATCACGTACAACTAATTTTTATATAGTTTCCGAAATTTATTTTTTTATTTGCTTTTTACACTTATGAACATTATTCAGTGGAATGTTAGAGGTATTCGGTCCCGCATTGAAGATATTAGAGTACTGGCGCACACACATGATCCACTAATCATGTGTTTCCAGGAAACTCACATCCTACAACATGACCGAATTACATTTAGAGGATACTTCTGCGAGAGATACGACAGCCTAGTAGACAGTAGGGAGAGTGGTGGAGTAGCGATTTTCATGAAGAATGGGGTGTCAGCTACAAGAATTCAACTAACCACTGTCATTCCTGCTATTGCAGTAAAGGTCACTATTCCCTTCAAATTGCATATCTGCAATCTGAGACTTCAATGCCCATCATATTTCCTGGGGCTCAACCTTCTGCTCCACTCGAGGAAATATGATAAACAGATTGAGACAAGATTTTGACCTTTGCCTACTGAATAATGGATCACACACATTTATGTCCTTATCAACTGGTGCTGTATCTAACCTTGATCTTTCCATATGCTCACCGAATGTACTCCCTCATTTTAATTGGTCGATTTGTGATGACTATCACGGCAGTGATCATAGACCAATTATTATTAGTTTCGGTGTAGACTGCGAGATTAAAAGAATGCCACGGAGATGGATTGTTGAAAAGGCAGATTGGAACGGATACTGTAAAGCATTCCAATCTCAGTATGACGATGGAGCGAACATCCTCGACCAATATTCTTCTTTTACGTCCATGATACTTAAGAATGCCAACAGATATATCCCACGAACATCGGGTAATCCTAGACGTCCTTTCGTTCCATGGTGGAACGATGAATGCAAAATTGCTATTAGGAATCGACGGCAGGCACTACGTAAATTTAATCGTAGGCCCACAACAGAACATCTAAATTTATACCGCAGGGCTAGAGCGGTGTGCCGTCGAGTATTCTTGGACGCTAAGAGGAATTCATGGACGAAATACGTGAGCACTATCTCACGCACTACTTCCACGTCTACTGTATGGAAGAAAATTCGTGCAATCTTCGGATCACCGAAACAATCTATTCTTGGTCTTATTGATGAAGGAGAACTCCTTTCATCATCCTCGGAAGTGGCAAATAGTCTAGCAAAATCTTTCCGCTCGGTGTCTCTCACCTCATCATATAATAACGATTTTCAACGGTACAAGATACAAATGGAGGTGTTGTCGTTAAACATTGGTGATTCGGTTGGTGAATTAAACACTCCATTCGTATTTAAAGAATTGTTACATGCACTTAAAAATTCACGGGACACTTCCCCTGGACCGGACAACATTCGCCTTTCCATGCTTTCACACCTTCCTAATTCGGCACTACAACAACTTTTGAATATTTTCAACGGTATATTCTCCGAACAAGTCTTCCCACCTGGCTGGTCAGAAGCATTTATTATACCAGTACTAAAACCTGGTAAAGACCAAACGAACCCCTCAAGCTATCGCCCTATTTCATTAACAAGCGTGTTGTGTAAAATAATGGAGAAAATGGTAAACCGCAGACTTACATGGTACTTGGAGAAACATGGCTTTCTATCTCCAGAACAGTGTGGTTTTCGACAAGGACGATCTTCCATTGACCATTTAGTGTCACTAGAAACAGCCATACAAAACGCTTTCCTCAATCGGCAACACCTCGTCGCTATCTTCTTTGATATAAAAAAGGCGTATGATACAGCCTGGCGACGTGGTATTCTTAACACTCTCCAAAAATGGGGAATCAAGGGCAATATGCTTGCTTTTATCCGGGGATTCATAAATCACCGAACGGCTCGTGTTCGTGTAGATGATTCGCTCTCAGATAGTGTCATCTTGGAGAATGGAGTGCCCCAAGGTAGTGTATTAAGTGCCACCTTATTTTCTGTAGCCATAAATGATATTACCAAATGTGTTCAGGCTCCTGTCTCATGCTCTCTATTCGCTGACGACTTTGCTATCTACATTGCAAGCCGTTCGGCACCTACAGCAGAGAGACTACTGCAGAACACTATATATCACCTTGAAGCTTGGTCCAGGATTACTGGTTTCACATTTTCATCCGAAAAAACAAAATGTGTAGTTTTTTCTCGGCTACGAAACCCTTCTATTCCGCAAATTTTTCTGAACGGTGAGACTATTACTATCTCTAATTACGTTAAGTTTTTAGGTTTAATTTTTGATAGTCGTCTTACTTGGGTCAAACATTTAAAAGAATTGAAAACAAAATGTTCCAAAATTTTAGATATGATGCGAGTCCTTACTAACACCAAGTGGGGAGCCGATAGATCATGTATGATACATTTTTACTATTCCTTTGTTCGCTCCCGTTTAGATTACGGTTGTGTGGCCTACTCATCAGCTCGTCAAACCGTGCTTAAAATGCTGGATAGTGTACATCATGCTTTCCTTCGGCTTGCTACAGGCGCGTTTAGATCAAGTCCTGTCGCAAGCTTACTTGTAGACTGTGGTGAACCATCACTTTGGGATAGACGAGACCAGCTCTTATTATCTTATTTTGCTCGTCTCAGAGGACAGCCAAATCACCCGGTTCTTGAGTCAGTCCTTAAAAATCCTAATCTAGGAAAGTATGAGGATTATCCACGTCGTACTGCACCTGTAGGTATCCGTACCTTGCGTCTGCTGCAGCATATAAATGTTGACACACCGTCATTCTTTCCTATGTACCCTTGCTCATATCCTCCATGGGGAATAAACCTCATAAATTTTAATTTTGACCTGACTACATGTAATAAACAATCAACACCATCTATCGTCTTTCAGCAGATGTTTCAGTGTGTTCTCTCCAAGGCGAAACCAGACGCGGTTGTATACACTGATGGATCGAAACAAAACGATACGGTTGGGTGTGCTTTTGTTGTCAATGAGAGAACTTATATGTTTGGTCTCCCCAGTATTACGAGTGTGTTTAACGCTGAACTATATGCTATAAATAAGGCTCTAAACATCATTAACCCTAAATATAGGAAAATTCTTATTTGCAGTGACTCGTGTAGTGCTCTCCAAGCCTTAAAGAACTTTTATTCCAAACATCCTATCGTCATTGAAATTTACAACGCAATCGCTGAGTTGAATAATCGCAACACAGAATTAAGTTTTTGCTGGGTCCCTAGCCACGTAGGGATTCCAGGTAATGAACATGCAGATTCCGCTGCCAAAGAAGCATGTAACCAGCCTCCTTTCACCACCCGAGTTGCTACTTCTGATTTCATTAACTATGTAAAACAATTATTAAGAACAAGGTGGCAAGGTGATTGGACAGCTACTGTTGATAATAAACTCCGTCAGATTAAAGATTCTGTGATACCATGGAACTCCTCATACAGAAAACCCCGGCGTGAGGAAGTAGTACTCTGTCGATTGCGGATAGGACACACGAGAGTCACACACGAGTACCTGTTTACAAGAGGACAACCACCTCTATGCGCAAGATGCAACTGCCGCGTGACTGTGCGCCACATACTCGTGGACTGCATGTGTTATGCGGCATTGCGTCGTAAATTTAAAATTCCTAGTAACATCCGTGGTATCTTGCGTGACGATAAGGAGGTTTTAAACCGCATGTTTATATTTTTACGTAGTATAGGGTTAATGCAAAAAATTTAATAAGTATGTATTCTTTAGTAATTGTATGTATTGTCCTATGTATTGTTTTGTTATCCGAGTAGGGAGCCTTTTACACTCCCTATCGGATTTTTTTGTTTTTTTTTGTATGTTTTTTTAAATTCGTCTGTGATATTAGTTATAAGATTTTTGTGATATTAGTTTTAAGTTTTATCTCCTTTTTTAGTTTTAAGTTTTATTTATTTTTAATGTGATAGATTTTAACATAGTTTTAAGTTTTATTTATTTTTAATGTGATAGTTTTTAACATAGTTTTAAGTTACATATTAGTGTTTTTATTATCCAAGAATGGGCCTTTTACACCCATTCCGGATTTTGTTTCTGTGATAGTAGTTTTAAGTTTTAATTTTATCTAAAAAACTTAAATTATTTTTATTTTTATTTATTTATCTATTTATTTATTTTCCGGGCGATGATAACGTTCAACCGTTTTTCGCCCTAAAAAAAAAAAAAAAAAAAAAAAAAAAAAAAAAAAAAAAAAAAACGGCCTGTATGGCTTCGGGAACATCGCGGCGTTCCAAAGCATAGAGGACAGAACTCCAACACAAAGAAGGAAATGCTGCCTCTATATCAATAAAAATAGCCAAAACATATTTGCAGTCGGCGCTTTCCACCTCGGTAAGAGCATTTAAGATGCAATCCTCGGTGCCAACCCCTTTCATGAAGCCATATTGGCCTCGATTTAGAATACAGCTCATATCGATGCCTTCCTCGAGCCGTTCCACAACCAGCCTTTCCAGCAACTTGCCGAGTAGATCAGTAGGGTAATTTGGTTAGCTGGCATTTCTCCCGCCACCACCCCATTCGGTCGCCCTAGAGCATAGACCAAATGTACTGTGCCAATAAACGGCTACTGTGCCTCAAAACAGATTTGCGACCTCGTTTCCTAATTGCTCCTAATGAGCTCCTATCATGCGTGAGCGGTTAAGCTGGGCGCCATACAGCACCCGCCTATGTGTCCCTACCGCTCACTTGTCACATTAAAACTAAATCGGGGAGGCGCACCCCTTGTTACAATTAAAACAAACAAGTTACATATTAAAAGACGGCAATTTAAGCCGCCACGCCTCGGTCGCTGTTTGCCAGCTAGTGCCTGTCCACCATTTAAGCGCTTGGAGCTTTATTGGCTGATGGCAGCCATTGTTTCCGGGAAGGTTTTCACCGACACGCTACAGGAATCAATAATTCCCCATTAAAATTAAGTTACCGATGACGGTTGAACATCGCATGGATTCGGACTTGGAACCAGACCGAATCCATGAAGCTTGCTATTGAAATCCCCATGGCCGGTCAGGGCCTGCGTCATGTGATGGTCAACCGTTAGCCATTTTCTCTTACATCTTTCCCGTACTTTGGGAAAGATCGCGTACGTATATCGACCTTTATCAGATGTTTCCCACCTTCTCTGCCACTCACTATATCCTTCTTCTTCTATCGCTTTTATCTTCCTCGATAGATCTTCTTTGTCGATACACGTCGTCTTCTTTAGCTGTCTGATCTTCGACCACTCTCGTGCTTTTATGTCCAACGGCTTCACACCTGCCACAACACAGACTGCATCTCCAGACACCGTCTTGTACCCCTGAATGACCGTTAACAAGATCAACCGTTGGATACTCAACGGTATCTTTCTGAAGTGCACCAACTCCGTTTTATGCGCCCATATCGATGCCGCATACAGCATAATTCCTTCCGCTAGACCTTTATACAGGATCTTCAGCGTCTGGAAGTCGAGTCCCCACTTATAGTTTACGACCCGCCGGATCTTATTATATGCTGCATGCGCTTTCCCGCAGACCTGTGTCACATGCTCCTTGTAATTTAAACGTTCATCGAGGATCACACCTAAATGCCTCTGGGTCTTGGCATATCTTATATTCTTCTCCCCGATCTTCACTAGTGGCTTCCTCTGCAATACACCTTTTAACAACATCATCGTTGTTTTTTCAGCGCTAAACTGCATCTTGTGCATAGAACTCCAGTTCTGTAATATCTCGACTGCCTTCGCCGCTCTTTCTTCGATTTGGTTCCGCGTGTTCCCTTCGACGACTAGCTGTGCATCGTCTGCATACGCTCGGAGCTGACAGCCCTCCGGCAACCGAAGTATTAGGAAGGTGTCAAACTCCACTATCCACAACAGGGGCCCGAGCACGCTCCCCTGAGGGCACCCCTTTGTTAGGAACTTCTTCCATTCCGCGGAACCATGTCGTAGTATAACCTCTCTCTCGGCGAAGTAACTACACAGGAACTGGTGTTCCTCCCATGTAGCACCCCGCCTTCTCAACTGGTATATCACTGACGGCCACCACATTCTGTCGAATGCACCCGAGATATCCAGGAAGATGCACAAGACGTACTCGCTGTCAGAACTTTTGATCGCCTCTATCAATGATGTGATTGCGTCCTCCGTCCCTCTTCCAGGCCGAAAACCATACTGGTGATCGGAGAGAAGCTCTTCTTTATTCAGCCGACTATATATCCTGTTAAACAACACTTTCTCATACAGTTTCCCCAACACCGGTAACAGTGTTATGGGTCTGTACGATTTCGGCGAAGTCGGATCCTTCCCCTGTCCTTTATAAAGGATTTTCACCATCCCAAATTTCCAGCATGCTGGAAATTTGCCGGTCTTTAGTAACACATTGAATAATCGTGTTAGCTCTCTCTTACAATGCGGGAAGGCCGCTTTCACCAATTCGGCTGTCACGCCATCAAACCCCGGCGCCTTTCCCTTCTTTAGGGACACCACCGCTCCCGCAATCTCCTCTTCTGAAATTTCGTCTGAATGGACATTCGTCTGAAATTCCAGAACACTCCTTCTTATGCGCTGATGGTATTCCGTCTCCTCGTATTCATTATCATCCGGCAACAGTTCGTCCAGCAGCTTCATTACAACGAACTTTTTGTCCGTTACTACCTGACCGCCGAATTCCATAGAGGACAGAAGCACCTCCTCCTTTCTTCTATCTGTCACGAGACGATACACTATTCCCCACGGGTCTCTATTACCTTGGTCCGTCACGAACGTACGCCAGGAATTCCTTTTTGCAGTTCTCACCGCGTTAAAATACTCATTCCTGGCCCGCCGATATTCGCCACATTTCCATTCGCGACGAACCAGGTCTCTCTCCTTCTGAGCGTTCTTTCTTTTTCGCCTCATTGCGCTTTGCAACTCGCGCAATTCATCTGTCCACCAAAACGCCTTCTTCTCTTTACCCGTGGCTTTTGGCATCGCCGCGTTTGCCGCTCCTACCAGTTCCTCCATGAAATTCTCGGCCAGTTCGTCTTCTCCGACCGTTCCGAGTTTCTTGCTCCATCTGCTCATGTTCTTTCTTAGGCCAAGGCCGAACTTCTCCCAATCCGCCTTACGCAGCAGGAACCTTCCCTTCTCGACTCTCGAGTCCAACACCGGCACTCTCTCACGAGCCTCTTCAAATTTAACATCATACACTATCATTCTGTGGTCGCTGCTTCCTTCGTCTAGTACACTCCAGTCCGCAACGACCACACCGTGTCCTTTCTGCAGCGTGAGATCGATGTTTGTGCCGTCGAAATGTCTCCGCTCGTCCACATTGCCACGGTAAGTGGGAAGCTCTCCTTCCTGATTACAGATGTTCAAATCATACTGCGCGATGAGGTCCTCTAACTTCTCTCCTCGACCACGCCAATCCCTTTCCGCACTGTACCATAGCGGTGACTTCGCATTGACATCCCCGGCCAGGAGCAGGTCTTGATCTCCTAATTCTCTAATGATCGTTTCCCAACACTGCAGGTGTTCGTCGATGGGTTGCCCGTATTGAAAATACGAGGACACCACCGACAAATTACCTCTACCTGATGTAATTGTGACAGCCACATGATGAGCGCTCGTGAGCTGCCTCTGGAACAATGCATCAATCTCTTTCCGCATTGCTATTACTGACATAGCCCCTTTTCCTACATGGAAGCATTTCCACTCTCCGTCAATTCCCGGCAGTCGTCCCTCCACTACATAGGGGTGTTGCAGGAGAGCCACATCAGCGTTGTAACTGGCCAACATGGTCCCCAGCTCCACCTGAGCTATGTATGAACCCTGGAGATTCACCTGTACGAATCTATACATCTGTCCTTGCGATTAAATTCCGCTCGGCCCAAATTAGCGCTGGACACGACGGGTCCCTGCTGCTGTGATTGGCTTTCTTCCTCAGCCTCTTGCAGCTCGCACATACCGGTGGCTTATCCTTCGCAGGGCAGGCTTCCTTTTTGTGCCCCTCGGTCGAACAGTGTGAACAGACCTCCGGGCTTTTACAATATTTCGCCACGTGTCCAAGACCGAGACAATTGAAACACCGCGTTACCCGTACAAAATCCCTTATCTTGCACGCCTGGTACTCGATAAAGATCCTGTTCGAATCCACGAATTTCTCGCGGAACTCCTTAGAGACTTCTAACACGTAGTGTATGAAGTCCCCATCCTTCTTCCCGGTCTTGAACGCAACCTTTACCTGCTTTGCAAACTCCTCTTTCTTCCACCCGGTATTCTGCTTCCGCATTGCCTCGAGCACGTCCTTTTCTTCGAGCATTCTCGGAACGTCGAATACAATCATTCTCGGGCGCAGCTGCCTTTCATTCCTCGACTTTATCGTGAGCCCCTCGAGTGATTTACTTGCCTTTATCTTCTTCTCTGTCTCAGAATCCTGGGTGACTATCTTCACCCCTTTCGGATTCTCTCTTAGGCTAATTATTTTTAGCACCTCCTTTCTGGGCTTTAGCTTACTGGCAATTTCTGCCTTAAAAGCAGAAATTGCCAGGGAGTCGATGAGACTCCCTCATCCGGCTTGTCGACTAGTATCACCTTAGTCGCTTTCTTCAGACCTCTAGCGATCTCGCTAAAGGTCTTGACCGCCAGTAGATAGGGACAGCGAGAATCTCGTTAATCCATTCATGCGCGTCACTAATTGGATGACGAGGCATTTGGCTACTTCTGCTGGCATCCCATGCGTAAGCACCGGAGCCAGGACTTCCCACGCTTTACCCTCAATCGGGAAGGGGCGAGGTCACCCTACAGTGAGAACTTGTAAGGATGGAGGCTTACCCACAGTTTCGCACACCACCCTGCCTCGACGAGATTCCAACAGCCCAACTAGCGGCCGGTCACAAACCAAAGTAACGCTGGACGGCAGGAAAAATTAGGTAAGCGAGCCCCGAAGGGATGGATTCGGCCATCGAATGATGTTGCCCAGGGAAAGCCGCTCGGAGGCATCCACTCGATCAAAGGTGCACCACCCAGTGATCGACCCGCCGCCCAGGGAGGTGTATAGGGCCTCCCCGGACTTGCAGCGATCCTTCTCGTCAAATAAATAAAACCATGACGGCTTGCGCCCTAGTCAAAAGGATAAAACATGGTCAAATATAAAATGACAAGGAAAGGCTGCTAATTAAAAACCGGCTCGCGGGGTCATAGGGGCACGGCTTCAGCCACTGGTGGATTGTAAAAGTGGTCGTAGTCCAAGAAGCCGTGGTATATCTCGATGGACGATCGGAGCGCCATCAGAGATATACTCTTAAATATCTTCCTCCGATTTAGCCCTAACCTGCGTAAGGCTTTGAGCGTATCGGAGGGCATCGCCCCTCGCGTACCAACCACAATGGGTAGTACTTCCCCACTCGTGTGTCCAAACATCGTTTGGACTTGAGGCAACAGACCGCGATACTTTCGTATCTTCTCATCCCTTGCGCGAGACAGGTTCTCCCCATCCTCATGGCGGACGGTGACATCGACCACGAAGACCCCTTCCCGGTTCGCTATGACCAGGTCGGGTTTGAGGTTCCCCGATCCCACTAGGGTGAGCTGCGGCTCTTTGCTGACCACTGTTGCCTCATCCCTCTGACATTCGGACTCAATGAGATCACGGATCTCATTGTGCCTATGGATCCGAGCGGGCTTAGTGTGTGTACACTGCCCGAGAATGTGGGCTAGCGTCTCCTTACCAACCCAACATCTGCGACATCTCAGATCCGCCTGGGGCCGTGCTCGGTGTAGACTAGTACGATTTCCACCAGTGTTGGTTCTCAGCTGTAAAGCGGTGATGAACCGGCAGGGCTTCAACAGAGTAGGGTCCCGAAGGAATTCGTTCGCCCACCTGTCTCCCGCGAGGGCCGAGACAGCCCTGCCCTGAGCACCCAAAGCCTTCCAGGTTTCGAGCTCCTGCTTGGCAAACCGAGTTTTTAATCGTCGCAAGTCGGTTGCCGTGTATGGGTAATTTACCCGAACGCTATTAGCCAGTCTACGGAGACGTGCAGTAGTACTGACGCATCCGGCAAGAGCTCTTACGGCGGGGTCAGGCGAGTTTTGGAACCTGAGCCCGGCCATTAACGCCACCCTAGGAACTAGCCGCTCTAGCCGCGGCATACCCAGTCCTCCGTCTCCCCTACCACAATAGAGAACCCCGTTACAGATCGATTGTGGCAGGTGCATAAAGCGTTTTAGGGAATTCCGCACCTCTTGGTCTATCTCGCGCAAGGTACTGGCCGCTGGTAGGGCAACCACCAGCTCATGCAGAATTCCCGGGACTAGGTAAGTACGGAGGAGATTTAGCTTCTGGTGCGGCTTAAGGGCGAGGCGTTCAACCCTGGACAAGATTCCGGAGAATCTAGTCCGTAGAGCGTTCAAGTCCAAACCGCGCCATGGCGAAAAACTCGCTCCGAGATAGGGGAAGTTCTCGTCCGCTGTGGCCGCGCGGACGGCTTCCCTCTGCCCTTTGATGCCGGGGTCCCCTAGGTACCAAGAGTCTCTAGTTTTAACAAATTGGAAGGCCAAACACTTGGGCACGGACAGCGACATACCCAAGTTTCCTAAGTAGCCTTCCACAACACCCAGGAGACGCTGCGCCTTCGGGGCGTCTGACGCTAACAAGACTAAGTCGTCAGCGAAGGCGAGACAAGAAATGTTTGATCCGTCAGGCAACGGATATCCCGGCATAGACTCCAGCTGTTCTAACATTGGCTCCATGACCATGTTGAAAAGCAGGGGAGACAGAGGGTCACCCTGCTTAACGCCTCGCTGGAGCACCACCTCAATACAACCGTTATGGTGAGCTATACGGGTGTAAAGGGCCCGATAGCTCTCCAGGACCAACTCCGCGATCGGGGAGGGGACCCCTTTCCTTCGGAGCGCATGTTCGATTGCCTGGTGCGGTACTGTGTCAAAGGCTTTGCTAACATCCAGCACCACACCGACACCACCCTTCTCCGATTTCATCAACCGGGTGATCTGGTCCAACAGTTGTATGTTTGCGAAACAGCCCGCTTCCGCCACGAACCCTTTTTGCCGAGGATTCGTTCTGACAACCTTGCGTAGATTTTGATCAACGATTCCCCAGAACACGCGACTGAGGAGAGAACTTATCGTGATCGGCCTATAATTGACCACTTGTGTATGATCCTTCCCCTCTTTAGGAATCAGCGTGGTCCTATGTTCCTTCCAGGCGGCGGGCACCCGCCCAGAAGCAAGCACTAGGTTATAAACGCCAGCTAGCAGCCTAGGTACTATGCGGCCGGAAAGAGCTGCCCTTTTAATGTTATCCGGGCCGCAGGCTGTGGACCCCTTGATCCTGCCGAGGCGTTTCCTGACGTCCGCCTCCGTAATGGGCTCAAATAGCTCCAGACCCAATACGGGCCCACCAGCAGGATCAGCTAGCCGCACATCCACCCCCGTTCCCCAGAGGGCAGAATACAGGTCGCTTACGTCCTGTCGGGCTAGGTCGTGGGTACGCTGAGCTGTAAAATCCGTACCCAGACGAACATGCTTTGCAAGAAGGCCGGCGTCCTTCTTGTAGAGGTCCTGCGCGCGAGCGTACAAGTACCGCTTACGCGCTCTATTGGCGGGGCGGCCCGGTTTACGGCCACCAGGAGGGCTAGATTCCCCCGTGGAACCACCAAGGAAATCTACGAGGGCACCGTAGACTGCTTCCACCACTTCCTGGCTTGGCAGTTCATGGAGCCTCGCCGCATCGCGCAACAAGCGCAGCACCTCCCGGCCGCCTGTGCGGCAGATAGAAGGATCCCAACCCCTCATACCTGTCAAGAGCCGCTCTCGCCATTCTGCCTCCGGTAGAACAGCCACAGGCGGGAGGACATTAACGAAATCCGGTGAAGTCGGACTATGGGCCACAGCATCGCTCAAAACAGTTTCCCCGGTAAAGCCGGCTGGGTCGGCTTGGGTGACCGCACCGGGTAAGACGGGGGGGGCCGCCGCCGTCATTCTCAACCTCACCGAATTCCACGTCCTCATCGGACACTACAACTTGGTCCTGCGGAGACCGAGGTCCACTCAGAACGTGTACATCCCCGCTCTCTTGGGGAGATACGGGACGTTCAGCAAACGGATCCCCCTCCGGCTGCACCAATTCCGGCGAGCTAAGGCTACTGCTCGGGGGTCCAGGAGAGACTGGGAGAACATCGGCCGAGGTCCCACTCACCGACCGGGGTGACTCACTACCGCCAGCCACCGATGAACTCCCAGCGTCCTCAGCCGCAGCCAAGAACGCATCCCTCACCCGGATGTACGCGGGCTCACATCTCTTGTCTCTCACTTGTTTCGCGGTTTTGGTTCCCAACCTGGCCGCAATCTTTGCAGCCAACGTGGGATCTCCACGCCACTCGCCCTCCAACTGGTACATCAGGCGAAGCTCATCCGCAGTGAACTTTCCTGTTCCCCTACCGGCAGTTCTAGGGGCCGTGCTTGAAGTTGGAGCGGCGGTACGCTGTCTTCGCAGATTAGCCGTTGCAGGATGCATACGGTTAGTGTGTTGGGACAAACCGCGTTGAGTCGCATAACTCTGAGTGCATTCCCCGCATGCGAAGGCCTTGGTCTGCTTGGGGCCAGGGCATTTAGGGATATGGCACAGTCTGATGCTTTCCACGGAACTGCGAATGACAATTCCTGCACTCAAATATAATGAGGTGGTCCGCATGTTTCTCCCCCAAATGAGAAACGTAATCATTTAGACAAAGTGCCTTGTATCGTCCGCCAGGCCCTTGGAGACAGATAGGGCAATCGGTGACTACGAACGGCAACGATACAATAAATTCTTGTTGGGGCCGCGGAGACGGTGGAAGTCCATGTCCAGCACTCAATCCAGTGGCTCCACGTCCAGTCACCCTGCGCACGGAGCCATGTGCGCGAGGGGCCAAGGCTTCTTCTACTAATTCAGCGACTAGTAGGAATTAGACCGAGGGTTAGTCAGCCCCAATGCCCACTTCGCCCCGGGGGGCTTTAGCCTGCACACTTAGCTAGATCCCAGCCGTAGCCAAAAGTATCGGACCAGAACTACACCATGATCCCTGGTTCTCGTGACCCGGGAAATCTGGAACTTTTCCTTCCTCGGGTCCAGGATCTTCTTTAGGGTTAGCTCCGTCATTGCCGACGAAGCCCCCTGACCAGGTTTGATAGGGACCACCTTTACAGTGGCCCGCTTAATTTTGGCCGGCGCCTGTGCTGGCGGCGGCGGACCTACCCGCTTAGGCGCAGGCGCGGCTGTTATGGAGGCGAAGGAGACAGGCTTCTTTACCTTTTCCTCCACTCTCTTAATTGATTTGTGGAGCTCGCCCAAAGCCTCACCCGTTACCGGCTTGAAACTTCGGACTCCTTCCACAACCTGGTCCACCTTGCCGGATAGTCGACTGACGACTGAATCCAGCGCAAGGTTTGCACCCTGGAGGCCTTCACACTTCAACGCCAGCCCGGTCACCAACAACGTACATTCACTCAAATAAGAGTCGACTAAGTGGCGCAACTCCACCGCGACTCTAGATTCCTTTTTTGAGGAGATCTTGGCCCACTCAGCCCTCATCTCCTCAATTCGCCCCACACTTCCAGCCCCCGAGGCCTCCCGCCTTTCGACAGGCTTAACCTCCGGTGCCTTGGGCGCAGGAACGGATGTAGCGCCTCCGCTTACCTCCTTCCCAGACTTCGTAGGGCGCCGCACTTCTGACTTGGCGCCCCCCTCTTTGCCTGGTCCTCGCTGGACGGGCCCGGCTTTCGCCTTCACCGGACAGCTCGGAACCGCGGTTTCAGGCAGGATTTCCTGCAATGCCGCAGCACTCGGATGCTCCACTATCCGAGGGGCTTCCGTGACCTCCTTATCGGAGGACCGGGGCCTCGGCGGCGACCTGCCGAGTGACCTCCTCGGCAAGAAGGGGTCACCGGAGACCAGGTCCTTGGCCAAACCGACCAAGTCATCCATGCAACCTCCCCCGGATTGCTCCATCGCAGAATCTAGCAATACACCAACTGTGGTGCCAGACACTACAACCACAGTTTGTTTGAAACTATCACCTATCACAAGTCCTGGTGAGCGTCAAACCTCTTATACCCCGACGGACCGTCTGTTCGGCAGCCCAATCGAGGAGTCGAAGAATGAAACACTCCTACCACCGGCTAGGTTGGAGCGGAGAACCGCTTCTCGAACCTGCCAGAGGATCTGAAAAATTTCTGGCCTCACCAACTACGAAAACGGGGACACGTTGTATTCAAAGGAAACGTCCTTATTTAGCCGACAGCAGCACTCCTGCAACTTGCTGCGCTTGGAGCTGATTTGGCTGGTGGCCAGCCCACGACGAGAACGTAGAACGCTGTACTTGCAGAATCAAATTAAGCACCGGTTGCTAAGCACAAGTTATACAGCACGGGGCCAGAGGCCGAGAAGCGATCAGTAGGGTAATTTGGTTAACTGGCATTTCTCCCACCACCACCCCATTCGGTCGCCCTAGAGCATAGACCAAATGTTCCGTGCCAAGAACGGCTACTGAGCCTCGAACAGTTTAGCGACCCAAATCCTAAAAGCTCCTAGTGAGCTACCTAACATGCGTGAGCGAATCAAGCAGGGCGCCATACAGCACCCGCTGAAGTGTCCCAATCGCTCACTTGTCAAACGTAAACTAGATCGGGGAGGCGCACCCCTTGTACAATTTATTTATCGTCGATTTAATAAAAAGGACAGCAATTTTGGCTGCCACGCCTCGGTCGCTGAATGCCAGCTAGTACCTGTCCACCATTTAACAGCGCTTGGAGCTGATTTGGCTGGTGGCCAGCCCTCTTACCAAGGTAATAGGTTTCCAGCAGCAAAGCTTTCAGGAGTCTAAATGCATTTACATTTATTCCCTTACATTTACCGATGACGGTTGAACATAGCAACCTCATCGAGGAACTCCCACACGGTCCGACAGTGCGGCTCTCGCCACACTGCCTCGCCGCTTGTGAGCGGCCAGGTTTCCCCCTGACCTCTAAGTTCCAGGGTGGCACGGTCTCTGGCCCCCCCAAGGGCCGGGCAGTCGTACATCATGTGTACATTTGACTGGACCTCCCCGCAGACACACAACTCATCAGCCACCAGGCGAAACCGAAACAGATATTGGTTTAGATTCACATGGTTGGTGAGCACCTGGGCACCCGACGCCTTTTAGAAGGAACTCGAGGCATACCATCCCCCCAAATCCTGTATAAAATTATACAAGGATCTACCCTTAGTCGTGGTGTGCCATTCAAGCTGCCATGCCTCCATCGCGAGGCTTTGAAGCCTTTTCCGCAGACGGGAGATGGGCAACTGGACGAAATTTTGCTCCGGTGCATTGTGATCACCGTTCCGATCCGGTTCTGGCCCGGCTCGAAACCGCATCCCAAATGCCTCGGCCTCCCGACCTCTACGCAACTTCCACATGACTGCCCGAATTTTCACCACTAAATCGATTGGGAGAGCCTTTCCCAATACAGTAGTAGCCTCGTAGGAGGTTGTTTTAAATACCCCAGTGCATACAATCATGGCTCTGCGCTGGGCACTCCTTAAATTTTGAAGTAGTGCTCTATTTCTTTCCAACCTGTGCGCCCAAACCGGCGCCGCGTATGCGATCATACTCTCGAAGACGCCTCGGTACACCAAGTACATTTGGCGGCCCGACAGCCCGTAGTCTTTCCGAGCAATCCGTCTAAGTTTGTGCATCACAGAGACGGCGTCCGCCGCAACTTGCTTAATATGGTTACTAAACAGCAACTTATCATCAAACAAAACACCTAGGTACTTATGAACCCTTACTCGGATGATTACACAGCCTTTATATTTAATGTGGGGGTTTCGACTGCATGATAATTTGTCTGCGCCCTTTAGAAGCATAAACTTCGTCTTGGGCACAGAAATTTTTAAATTTTGAATGTCCATCCAGCCTTCGGCGGTTGACAAAGCCGCCTGCGCTCTGCTTTCTAGCTGTGGTCGTGAATCTCCACGAACTAAAAGGAGACAGTCATCGGCGAAAGCCTAGGCCGTGACTCCTTCTGGGAAAGTCAATCCCAGAAATCCGTCAAACACCAGGTCTTAAGTAGGGTAAAGAGGACCTCGAGGTTGTACTCCTCAAGGAGCCTCATGGCCTCGCACGTGGCTGCCCGGGAATGATGCAGATTAATCTGCCCCAGGCGTATGCGTTCAAAGTGGAAGATGTCCCCAAGGGCTTCTGACCGTTCAAGCGTCGCCATAAGCTGTGTTGTTAACAGCTCGAGCCCGTGCTATATCGTACGCCTTACACAGCCGACCCCCTACCCTGTGTCCGGCATTACTGCCTTTCACCTGGCAGCAGGCGGCGCACTTGGGTGGCGACGACTTGGCAGGGCAGTTGGTTGCACTGTGCCCCGGAGCGGCACAGTGGCCACACATCTCCTTTTGCGCTCGGCAACGGAGAGCGGTGTGCCCAAATCCCTGACACTTAAAGCATCGGGCTACCTGAACATGGTCGACAACTCTACAGGCCGTCCACCCAAAAAACAGTCTTCCACTGGCCACTAAAACCTGCCGGATCTTTGGCGAGGTCTCGAGTACCCAGTGACTCTTCAGGGATTCCTTTCTCCCCAGCTGCCGGATCACCTTAGTTCCCCTAAGGAAGTCCTCGACGGTCATATCCAACATTGGATTTTGACCGTGGATTGCTATGAGGATTTCAGGCTCCTCTACCCGCGTTGCCCTTGGCATATCATAAACCAATATCTGTGGCTTACGCTCGGCTAGCAACTGAGCCTTCAGCCCGTTCTTTACAAGAACCTCTGCCTCCAGCAGTTGTTTTGCCTGTCGCTCATTTGTGACCTCCCCCCCGACGGGGAGTCTTATTCTTTAAGACTTTGGGGGTTGGCGTCCCCACGGGCCTAGCCTTCGCAGCTTTTCTTCCCACTATACAATGAGCTGCGGAACACTTTACATTTTACACATATACTACACCAAGAACACTACATAAATTACAACATACACACATACACAATTACACAACAACAACCTACACTGATATTTCTTACATTTACACTCGGTGGTGTTGCGACATCTTACGAAACGCAACCGTAACCCAAGGTGGGAACAAATCGTGCCGATGGGTGAATGGCTCTACGTAGTGAGTCTCGAACGATGTCCTCTGGGCACCAGGGCGAACCCAGTTGTATTTAGCTCTAGCTCCAGTACGCGTGCGCTCTGCTGGAGTGGTCCATTTTTCGCCGGTACTCGTGGGACCAAAATTTCAGTTCCAATAATAAACACTATGATGGTTGGTGGTCCATCTGAAAAAACCACCATTTTAAGTCTTGCGAAGAGACCTCGATCAGCTTCGTCTGACGAGGATAAAAGTCCTACTGAACAGAATTTCTTAAAATCAAAATATAAAAATATCAGATTCATTGTACTCAAAAATAGTCAGGAAGGTGGCTCCCTTCAAAAGGTCTCACCGTTTTTAATAAACAAAACCATAACAGGTGCAAGTGGCTCCCCGAAGAATATCAGGAAATTACGCGACGGATCGATTCTGGTTGAAACATTCAACGATGAGCAGAGTCGATCTATCTTACGTCTCCGTAATATGGGTGGCATAAATATAAGCGCAGAATGCCACAAAACGCTAAATACGAGCCGGGGTGTAATTTTTTGTAGAGACCTTCTGGATATAGATATCTCTGAAATAGTTGACGAGCTGTGCCACCAAGATGTTGTTGAGGTGAAACGTATAATGAAACGGCAGAACGGAACAGAAGAACCGACACCGTCTCTTATATTAACATTCAGTCTCCCTGTTCCACCAGAAAAGATCAAAGTGGGTTACCTCTCGGTTCGGGTACGACCATTCATACCCAACCCACGGCGATGTTTCAGATGCCAAGGTTTTGGTCATACTACAACATCTTGCACGAAAACTGAGATCTGTGCTCGATGTGGTAAAGAAGGTCACAACGACACTAACTGCGAAGAAAGTGAAAAATGTGCAAACTGCAGTGGTCCACATACAGCCCGCTCCCGAGATTGCCCAACTTTTAAAGAAGAAAAGGCAATTCTCAAAATCTGTACGGAGCAAAAACTATCTTTTCCGGCTGCACGTAGAGAATATAAAAAGATAAACAACTCACGGAACCTGGTTAAACCAGACGTATCTTTTGCCACCGCTACAACTAAACAAATTCCTACTAATGCTAATAATCAGCAGTGCGGATCCTGCAATGAGCTTAAAAAACTTGTTCAGATGCTATCTGATCAAGTAGCTTCACTTACAGCCACTATCTCAGAGCTGACAAAAATGAATAAAAAGTCCTCCATCGCAGCTAGTGAATCAAACAGTATGATACATACGAAAGTTCCTATTCCCAAAATCGTACCGCCACGAATAAGTACTATCACAGCTGGCAGTAAGCCACCTAATAAGCTCCCCATAAAGGGAACCCACGTAACTATCTCTTCTGGGATGTCAACTACAGCATCCCATTCAAATAAATCTCCTCCACCATCTCCTCATATACTGGAGGATATGGTTGAAGAACCACCCGACCCTAGGGCATCGGAGTTCTTTAAAATAAAAAATTCAAAAAAGAAAAACCGAATCACGTACAACTAATTTTTATATAGTTTCCGAAATTTATTTTTTTATTTGCTTTTTACACTTATGAACATTATTCAGTGGAATGTTAGAGGTATTCGGTCCCGCATTGAAGATATTAGAGTACTGGCGCACACACATGATCCACTAATCATGTGTTTCCAGGAAACTCACCTCCTACAACATGACCGAATTACATTTAGAGGATACTTCTGCGAGAGATACGACTGCATAGTAGACAGTAGGGAGAGTGGTGGAGTAGCGATTTTCATGAAGAATGGGGTGTCAGCTACAAGAATTCAACTAACCACTGTCATTCCTGCTATTGCAGTAAAGGTCACTATTCCCTTCAAATTGCATATCTGCAATCTGTATCTCTCACCGAACACTGTGTTCAGTGCTTTAGATGTCTCAAATCTCCTTACACAAATACCATCTCCATCGTTAATAGTAGGAGACTTCAATGCCCATCATATTTCCTGGGGCTCAACCTTCTGCTCCACTCGAGGAAATATGATAAACAGATTGAGACAAGATTTTGACCTTTGCCTACTGAATAATGGATCACACACATTTATGTCCTTATCAACTGGTGCTGCATCTAACCTTGATCTTTCCATATGCTCACCGAATGTACTCCCTCATCTTAATTGGTCGATTTGTGATGACTATCACGGCAGTGATCATAGACCAATTATTATTAGTTTCGGTGTAGACTGCGAGATTAAAAGAATGCCACGGAGATGGATTGTTGAAAAGGCAGATTGGAACGGATACTGTAAAGCATTCCAATCTCAGTATGACGATGGAGCCAACATCCTCGACCAATATTCTTCTTTTACGTCCATGATACTTAAGAATGCCAACAGGTATATCCCACAAACATCGGGTAATCCTAGACGTCCTTTCGTTCCATGGTGGAACGATGAATGCAAAATTGCTATTAGGAATCGACGGCAGGCACTACGTAAATTTAATCGTAGGCCCACAACAGAACATCTAAATTTATACCGCAGGGCTAGAGCGGTGTGCCGTCGAGTATTCTTGGACGCTAAGAGGAATTCATGGACGAAATACGTGAGCACTATCTCACGCACTACTTCCACGTCTACTGTATGGAAGAAAATTCGTGCAATCTTCGGATCACCGAAACAATCTATTCTTGGTCTTATTGATGAAGGAGAACTCCTTTCATCATCCTCGGAAGTGGCAAATAGTCTAGCAAAATCTTTCCGCTCGGTGTCTCTCACCTCATCATATAATAACGATTTTCAACGGTACAAGATACAAATGGAGGTGTTGTCGTTAAACATTGGTGATTCGGTTGGTGAATTAAACACTCCATTCGTATTTAAAGAATTGTTACATGCACTTAAAAATTCACGGGACACTTCCCCTGGACCGGACAACATTCGCCTTTCCATGCTTTCACACCTTCCTAATTCGGCACTACAACAACTTTTGAATATTTTCAACGGTATATTCTCCGAACAAGTCTTCCCACCTGGCTGGT
This sequence comes from Lycorma delicatula, assembly GCF_047948215.1. Taxonomy (NCBI): domain Eukaryota; kingdom Metazoa; phylum Arthropoda; class Insecta; order Hemiptera; family Fulgoridae; genus Lycorma; species Lycorma delicatula. The sequence goes on along the minus strand of NC_134455.1, from coordinate 43,858,638 downwards.
CAGAAGCATTTATTATACCAGTACTAAAACCTGGTAAAGACCAAACGAACCCCTCAAGCTATCGCCCTATTTCATTAACAAGCGTGTTGTGTAAAATAATGGAGAGAATGGTAAACCGCAGACTTACATGGTACTTGGAGAAACATGGCTTTCTATCTCCAGAACAGTGTGGTTTTCGACAAGGACGATCTTCCATTGATCATTTAGTGTCACTAGAAACAGCCATACAAAACGCTTTCCTCAATCGGCAACACCTCGTCGCTATCTTCTTTGATATAAAAAAGGCGTATGATACAGCCTGGCGACGTGGTATTCTTAACACTCTCCAAAAATGGGGAATCAAGGGCAATATGCTTGCTTTTATCCGGGGATTCATAAATCACCGAACGGCTCGTGTTCGTGTAGATGATTCGCTCTCAGATAGTGTCATCTTGGAGAATGGAGTGCCCCAAGGTAGTGTATTAAGTGCCACCTTATTTTCTGTAGCCATAAATGATATTACCAAATGTGTTCAGGCTCCTGTCTCATGCTCTCTATTCGCTGACGACTTTGCTATCTACATTGCAAGCCGTTCGGCACCTACAGCAGAGAGACTACTGCAGAACACTATATATCACCTTGAAGCTTGGTCCAGGATTACTGGTTTCACATTTTCATCCGAAAAAACAAAATGTGTAGTTTTTTCTCGGCTACGAAACCCTTCTATTCCGCAAATTTTTCTGAACGGTGAGACTATTACTATCTCTAATTACGTTAAGTTTTTAGGTTTAATTTTTGATAGTCGTCTTACTTGGGTCAAACATTTAAAAGAATTGAAAACAAAATGTTCCAAAATTTTAGATATGATGCGAGTCCTTACTAACACCAAGTGGGGAGCCGATAGATCATGTATGATACATTTTTACTATTCCTTTGTTCGCTCCCGTTTAGATTACGGTTGTGTGGCCTACTCATCAGCTCGTCAAACCGTGCTTAAAATGCTGGATAGTGTACATCATGCTTTCCTTCGGCTTGCTACAGGCGCGTTTAGATCAAGTCCTGTCGCAAGCTTACTTGTAGACTGTGGTGAACCATCACTTTGGGATAGACGAGACCAGCTCTTATTATCTTATTTTGCTCGTCTCAGAGGACAGCCAAATCACCCGGTTCTTGAGTCAGTCCTTAAAAATCCTAATCTAGGAAAGTATGAGGATCATCCACGTCGTACTGCACCTGTAGGTATCCGTACCTGGCGTCTGCTGCAGCATATACATGTTGACACACCGTCATTCTTTCCTATGTACCCTTGCTCATATCCTCCATGGGGAATAAACCTCATAAATTTTAATTTTGACCTGACTACATGTAATAAACAATCAACACCATCTATCGTCTTTCAGCAGATGTTTCAGTGTGTTCTCTCCAAGGCGAAACCAGACGCGGTTGTATACACTGATGGATCGAAACAAAACGATACGGTTGGGTGTGCTTTTGTTGTCAATGAGAGAACTTATATGTTTGGTCTCCCCAGTATTACGAGTGTGTTTACCGCTGAACTATATGCTATAAATAAGGCTCTAAACATCATTAACCCTAAATATAGAAAAATTCTTATTTGCAGTGACTCGTGTAGTGCTCTCCAAGCCTTAAAGAACTTTTATTCCAAACATCCTATCGTCATTGAAATTTACAACGCAATCGCTGAGTTGAATAATCGCAACACAGAATTAAGTTTTTGCTGGGTCCCTAGCCACGTAGGGATTCCAGGTAATGAACATGCGGATTCCGCTGCCAAAGAAGCATGTAACCAGCCTCCTTTCACCACCCGAGTTGCTACTTCTGATTTCATTAACTATGTAAAACAATTATTAAGAACAAGGTGGCAAGGTGATTGGATAGCTACTGTTGATAATAAACTCCGTCAGATTAAAGATTCTGTGTTACCATGGAACTCCTCATACAGAAAACCCCGGCGTGAGGAAGTAGTACTCTGTCGATTGCGGATAGGACACACGAGAGTCACACACGAGTACCTGTTTACAAGAGGACAACCACCTCTATGCGCAAGATGCAACTGCCGCGTGACTGTGCGCCACATACTCGTGGACTGCATATGTTATGCGGCATTGCGTCGTAAATTTAAAATTCCTAGTAACATCCGTGGTATCTTGCGTGACGATAAGGAGGTTTTAAACCGCATGTTTATATTTTTACGTAGTATAGGGTTAATGCAAAAAATTTAATAAGTATGTATTCTTTAGTAATTGTATGTATTGTCCTATGTATTGTTTTGTTATCCGAGTAGGGAGCCTTTTACACTCCCTATCGGATTTTTTTGTTTTTTTTTGTATGTTTTTTAAATTCGTCTGTGATATTAGTTATAAGATTTTTGTGATATTAGTTTTAAGTTTTATCTCCTTTTTTAGTTTTAAGTTTTATTTATTTTTAATGTGATAGTTTTTAACATAGTTTTAAGTTTTATTTATTTTTAATGTGATAGTTTTTAACAGAGTTACATATTAGTGTTTTTGTTATCCGAGAATGGGCCTTTTACACCCATTCCGGATTTTGTTTCTGTGATAGTAGTTTTAAGTTTTAATTTTATATAAAAACCTAAAATTATTTTTATTTATTTATTTATTTTCCGGGCGATGATAACGTTCAACCGTTTTTCGCCCTTAAAAAAAAAAAAAAAAAAAAAAAAAAAATTTGTGACCTCCAGAACGACACCATGATCCCTTGTATTAGTGACCCGGGAAATCTGGAACTTTTCTTTCATCGGGTCCAGGATCTTCTTCAGGGTTAGCTCCGTCATTGCAGACGAAGCCCCCTGACCAGGCTTAATTGGGATCACCTTTACAGTGGCCCGCTTAATTTTGGCCGGCGCCTGTGCTGGCGGCGGCGGACCAACCCGCTTAGGCGCAGGCGCGGCTGTTACTGAGGCGAAGGAGATAGGCTTCTTTACCTTCTCCTCCACTCTCTGAATCGACTTGTGGATCTCGCCCAAAGCTTCATCCGTTACCGGCTTGAAGCTCCGGACTCCTTCTACCACCTGGTCTACCTTGCCGGATAGTCGACTGACGACTGAATCCAGCGCAAGGTTTGCACCCTGGAGGCCTTCACACTTCAACGCCAGCCCGGTCACCAACAACGTACATTCACTCAAATAAGAGTCGACTAAGTGGCGCAACTCCACCGCGACTCTAGATTCCTTTTTTGAGGAGATCTTGGCCCACTCAGCCCTCATCTCCTCAATTCGCCCCACACTTCCAGCCCCCGAGGCCTCCCGCCTTTCGACAGGCTTAACCTCCGGTGCCTTGGGCGCAGGAACGGATGTAGCGCCTCCGCTTACCTCCTTCCCAGACTTCGTAGGGCGCCGCACTTCTGACTTGGCGCCCCCCTCTTTGCCTGGTCCTCGCTGGACGGGCCCGGCTTTCGCCTTCACCGGACAGCTCGGAACCGCGGTTTCAGGCAGGATTTCCTGCAATGCCGCAGCACTCGGATGCTCCACTATCCGAGGGGCTTCCGTGACCTCCTTATCGGAGGACCGGGGCCTCGGCGGCGACCTGCCGAGTGACCTCCTCGGCAAGAAGGGGTCACCGGAGACCAGGTCCTTGGCCAAACCGACCAAGTCATCCATGCAACCTCCCCCGGATTGCTCCATCGCAGAATCTAGCAATACACCAACTGTGGTGCCAGACACTACAACCACAGTTTGTTTGAAGCTATCACCTATCACAAGTCCTGGTGAGCGTCAAACCTCTTATACCCCGACGGACCGTCTGTTCGGCAGCCCAATCAAGGAGTCGAAGAATGAAACACTCCTACCACCGGCTAGGTTGGAGCGGAGAACCGCTTCTCGAACCTGCCAGAGGATCTGAAAAATTTCTGGCCTCACCAACTACGAAAACGGGGACACGTTGTATTCAAAGGAAACGTCCTTATTTAGCCGACAGCAGCACTCCTGCAACTTGCTGCGCTTGGAGCTGATTTGGCTGGTGGCCAGCCCACGACGAGAACGTAGAACGCTGTACTTGCAGAATCAAATTAAGCACCGGTTGCTAAGCACAAGTTATACAGCACGGGGCCAGAGGCCGAGAAGCGATCAGTAGGGTAATTTGGTTAACTGGCATTTCTCCCACCACCACCCCATTCGGTCGCCCTAGAGCATAGACCAAATGTTCCGTGCCAAGAACGGCTACTGAGCCTCGAACAGTTTAGCGACCCAAATCCTAAAAGCTCCTAGTGAGCTACCTAACATGCGTGAGCGAATCAAGCAGGGCGCCATACAGCACCCGCTGAAGTGTCCCAATCGCTCACTTGTCAAACGTAAACTAGATCGGGGAGGCGCACCCCTTGTACAATTTATTTATCGTCGATTTAATAAAAAGGACAGCAATTTTGGCTGCCACGCCTCGGTCGCTGAATGCCAGCTAGTACCTGTCCACCATTTAACAGCGCTTGGAGCTGATTTGGCTGGTGGCCAGCCCTCTTACCAAGGTAATAGGTTTCCAGCAGCAAAGCTTTCAGGAGTCTAAATGCATTTACATTTATTCCCTTACATTTACCGATGACGGTTGAACATAGCAACCTCATCGAGGAACTCCCACACGGTCCGACAGTGCGGCTCTCGCCACACTGCCTCGCCGCTTGTGAGCGGCCAGGTTTCCCCCTGACCTCTAAGTTCCAGGGTGGCACGGTCTCTGGCCCCCCCAAGGGCCGGGCAGTCGTACATCATGTGTACATTTGACTGGACCTCCCCGCAGACACACAACTCATCAGCCACCAGGCGAAACCGAAACAGATATTGGTTTAGATTCACATGGTTGGTGAGCACCTGGGCACCCGACGCCTTTTAGAAGGAACTCGAGGCATACCATCCCCCCAAATCCTGTATAAAATTATACAAGGATCTACCCTTAGTCGTGGTGTGCCATTCAAGCTGCCATGCCTCCATCGCGAGGCTTTGAAGCCTTTTCCGCAGACGGGAGATGGGCAACTGGACGAAATTTTGCTCCGGTGCATTGTGATCACCGTTCCGATCCGGTTCTGGCCCGGCTCGAAACCGCATCCCAAATGCCTCGGCCTCCCGACCTCTACGCAACTTCCACATGACTGCCCGAATTTTCACCACTAAATCGATTGGGAGAGCCTTTCCCAATACAGTAGTAGCCTCGTAGGAGGTTGTTTTAAATACCCCAGTGCATACAATCATGGCTCTGCGCTGGGCACTCCTTAAATTTTGAAGTAGTGCTCTATTTCTTTCCAACCTGTGCGCCCAAACCGGCGCCGCGTATGCGATCATACTCTCGAAGACGCCTCGGTACACCAAGTACATTTGGCGGCCCGACAGCCCGTAGTCTTTCCGAGCAATCCGTCTAAGTTTGTGCATCACAGAGACGGCGTCCGCCGCAACTTGCTTAATATGGTTACTAAACAGCAACTTATCATCAAACAAAACACCTAGGTACTTATGAACCCTTACTCGGATGATTACACAGCCTTTATATTTAATGTGGGGGTTTCGACTGCATGATAATTTGTCTGCGCCCTTTAGAAGCATAAACTTCGTCTTGGGCACAGAAATTTTTAAATTTTGAATGTCCATCCAGCCTTCGGCGGTTGACAAAGCCGCCTGCGCTCTGCTTTCTAGCTGTGGTCGTGAATCTCCACGAACTAAAAGGAGACAGTCATCGGCGAAAGCCTAGGCCGTGACTCCTTCTGGGAAAGTCAATCCCAGAAATCCGTCAAACACCAGGTCTTAAGTAGGGTAAAGAGGACCTCGAGGTTGTACTCCTCAAGGAGCCTCATGGCCTCGCACGTGGCTGCCCGGGAATGATGCAGATTAATCTGCCCCAGGCGTATGCGTTCAAAGTGGAAGATGTCCCCAAGGGCTTCTGACCGTTCAAGCGTCGCCATAAGCTGTGTTGTTAACAGCTCGAGCCCGTGCTATATCGTACGCCTTACACAGCCGACCCCCTACCCTGTGTCCGGCATTACTGCCTTTCACCTGGCAGCAGGCGGCGCACTTGGGTGGCGACGACTTGGCAGGGCAGTTGGTTGCCCTGTGCCCCGGAGCGGCACAGTGGCCACACATCTCCTTTTGCGCTCGGCAACGGAGAGCGGTGTGCCCAAATCCCTGACACTTAAAGCATCGGGCTACCTGAACATGGTCGACAACTCTACAGGCCGTCCACCCAAAAAACAGTCTTCCACTGGCCACTAAAACCTGCCGGATCTTTGGCGAGGTCTCGAGTACCCAGTGACTCTTCAGGGATTCCTTTCTCCCCAGCTGCCGGATCACCTTAGTTCCCCTAAGGAAGTCCTCGACGGTCATATCCAACATTGGATTTTGACCGTGGATTGCTATGAGGATTTCAGGCTCCTCTACCCGCGTTGCCCTTGGCATATCATAAACCAATATCTGTGGCTTACGCTCGGCTAGCAACTGAGCCTTCAGCCCGTTCTTTACAAGAACCTCTGCCTCCAGCAGTTGTTTTGCCTGTCGCTCATTTGTGACCTCCAGAACGACACCATGATCCCTTGTATTAGTGACCCGGGAAATCTGGAACTTTTCTTTCATCGGGTCCAGGATCTTCTTCAGGGTTAGCTCCGTCATTGCAGACGAAGCCCCCTGACCAGGCTTAATTGGGATCACCTTTACAGTGGCCCGCTTAATTTTGGCCGGCGCCTGTGCTGGCGGCGGCGGACCAACCCGCTTAGGCGCAGGCGCGGCTGTTACTGAGGCGAAGGAGATAGGCTTCTTTACCTTCTCCTCCACTCTCTGAATCGACTTGTGGATCTCGCCCAAAGCTTCATCCGTTACCGGCTTGAAGCTCCGGACTCCTTCTACCACCTGGTCTACCTTGCCGGATAGTCGACTGACGACTGAATCCAGCGCAAGGTTTGCACCCTGGAGGCCTTCACATTTCATCGCCAGCCCGGTTACCATCAGCACACATTCACTTAAATAAGAGTCGACTAGGTGGCGTAGTTCCACCGCGACTCTTGATTCCTTCTTCGAGGAGATCTTGGCCCACTCGGCCCTCATCTCCTCAATCCGCCCCACACTTCCAGCCCCCGAGGCCTCCCGCCTTTCGACAGGCTTAACCTCCGGTGCCTTGGGCGCGGGAACGGATGCAGCGTCTCCGCTTACCTCCTTCCCAGACTTCGTAGGGCGCCGCACTTCTGACTTGGCGCCCCCCTCTTTGCCTGGTCCTCGCTGGACGGGCCCGGCTTTCGCCTTCACCGGACAGCTCGGAACCGCGGTATCGGGCAGGATTTGCTGCAATGCCGCAGCACTCGGATGCTCCAGTTTACGAGGGGCTTCCGTGACCTCCTTATCTGAGGACCGGGGCCTCGGCGGCGACCTGCCGAGTGACCTCCTTGGCAAGAAGGGATCAACGGAGACCAGGTCCTTGGCCAAACCGACCAAGTCATCCATGCAACCTCCCCCGGATTGCTCCATGGCTATATCTGACACTACACCAACTGCGTTGCCAGACACTACAAACACAGTAGAAGCCTATCACCTGTCACAAGTCCTAGGTGAGCGTCTATACCTCTTATACCTCGACGGACCGTCTGTTCGGCAGCCCAATCGAGGAGTCGAAATATAAAGCGCTCCTACCACCGGCTAGGTTGGAGCGGAAAACCGCTTCTCGAACCTGCCAGAGGATCTGAAAAATTTATCTGGCCTCACCAACTACGAAATGGGGACACGTTGTAAACAAAGGAAACGTCCTTATTTAGCCGACAGCAGCACTCCTGCAACACACTACGCCGCCGCTCGGTTAAACGCCTCACAGCAACGCAGGTTGACTAACCGCTGCTGATCGTTGTCAACCCCGACGACGAGAACGTAGAACGCTGTACTTGCAGAATCGAGTTAAGCACCGGTTGCTAAGCACAAGTTTTACAGCACGGGGCCAGAGGCCGAGAAGCGATCAGTAGGGTAATTTGGTTAGCTGGCATTTCTCCCGCCACCACCATTCGGTCGCCCTAGAGCATAGACCAAATGTACTGTGCCAATAAACGGCTACTGAGCCTCGAAACAGATTTGCGACCTCGTTTTCCTAATTGCTCCTAGTGAGCTCCTATCTTGCGTGAGCGGTTAAGCTGGGCGCCGTACAGCACCCGCCTATGTGTCCCTACCGCTCACTTGTCACATTAAAACTAAATCGGGGAGGCGCACCCCTTGTTACAATTAAAACAATAAAAGTTACAAACTTAAAAGACGGCAATTTAAGCCGCCACGCCTCGGTCGCTGTTTGCCAGCTAGTGTCTGTCCACCATTTAAGCGCTTGGAGCTTTATTGGCTGATGGCAGCCATTATTTCTAGGAAGGTTTTCACCGACACGCCACAGGAATCAATTATTCCCCATTAAAATTAGCTTATACTACCGATGACGGTTGAACATCGCAACCTCATCGAGGAACTCCCACACGGTCCGACAATGCGGCTCACGCCACATTGACTCGCCGTTTATGAGCGGCCAGTTTTCCCCCTGACCTCTAAGTTCCAGGGTGGCCCGGTCTCTGGCTCCCCCAAGAGCAGGGCAGTCGAACATTAGGTGTTCGTTCGACTGGACCTCCCCACAGACGCACAACTCATCAGCCGCTAGGCGAAACCTGAACAGATATTGCATCAAATTCACGTGGTTGGTGAGCACTTGGGCACCCGCCGCCCTTAAAAATGAACTTGTGAGGCATACCATCCCCCCAGATCCTGTATAAATCTATACAGAGATCTTCCCTTAGACGTGGTGTGCCATTCATGCTGCCATGCCTCCATCGCGAGGCCCCAAAGCCTCTTCCGCAGGCGGGAAATGGGCAACTGTTCGAAATTTAGACCCGGTGCATTGCGATCACCGTTCCGTTCCGGTTCTAGCCCGGCCCGAAACCGTATCCCAAGTACCTCGGTTTCCCGACCTCTTCGCAACTTCCACATGGCTGCTCGAACTTTCACCACTAAATCGATTGGGAGAGCCTTTCCCAATACGGTAGTAGCCTCGTAGGAGGTTGTTTTAAAAACACCAGTGCATACAATTAAGGCTCTGCGCTGGGCACTCCTTAAATTTAGAAGCAGTGCTCTATTTCTATCCAACCTATGCGCCCAAACTGGCGCCGCGTATGCAATCATAGCCTCGAAGACACCTCGGTACACTAAGTACATTTGGCGACCAGAAAGCCCGTAGTCTTTCCGAGCAATCCTTCTAAGTTTGTGCATCACAGAGACGGCGTCCGCCGCAACTTGTCTAATGTGGTTGCTAAAAAGCAACTTATCATCAAACAAAACACCTAGGTACTTATGAACCCTTACTCGGCTGATTACACAGCCTTTATACTTAATGTGGGGGTTTCGACTGCATGATAATTTGTCTGCGCCCTTTAGAAGCATAAACTTCGTCTTGGGCACAGAAATCTTTAAATTTTGCATGTCCATCCAGCCTTCGGCGGTTGACAAGGCCGCCTGCGCTCTACTTTCCAGCTGTGGTCGTGAATTTCCACGAACTAAAAGGAGACAGTCATCGGCGAAAGCCTGGGCCGTGACTCCTTCTGGGAATGTCAACCCCAGAAATCCATCGAACACCAGGTTCCACAGCAGGGGACCGAGAACGGAACCCTGCGGGCTTCCCCTGGTGACGGATTTTTCCACAACTAGGTGCGCATCTTTAAACAGGGCCGTACGGTTAGACAAATAGTCTCGTACCACGGCCTGTATGGCTTCGGGAACATCGCGGCGTTCCAAAGCATAGAGGACAGAACTCCAACACAAAGAAGGAAATGCTGCCTCTATATCAATAAAAATAGCCAAAACATATTTGCAGTCGGCGCTTTCCACCTCGGTAAGAGCATTTAAGATGCAATCCTCGGTGCCAACCCCTTTCATGAAGCCATATTGGCCTCGATTTAGAATACAGCTCATATCGATGCCTTCCTCGAGCCGTTCCACAACCAGCCTTTCCAGCAACTTGCCGAGTAGATCAGTAGGGTAATTTGGTTAGCTGGCATTTCTCCCGCCACCACCCCATTCGGTCGCCCTAGAGCATAGACCAAATGTACTGTGCCAATAAACGGCTACTGTGCCTCAAAACAGATTTGCGACCTCGTTTCCTAATTGCTCCTAATGAGCTCCTATCATGCGTGAGCGGTTAAGCTGGGCGCCATACAGCACCCGCCTATGTGTCCCTACCGCTCACTTGTCACATTAAAACTAAATCGGGGAGGCGCACCCCTTGTTACAATTAAAACAAACAAGTTACATATTAAAAGACGGCAATTTAAGCCGCCACGCCTCGGTCGCTGTTTGCCAGCTAGTGCCTGTCCACCATTTAAGCGCTTGGAGCTTTATTGGCTGATGGCAGCCATTGTTTCCGGGAAGGTTTTCACCGACACGCTACAGGAATCAATAATTCCCCATTAAAATTAAGTTACCGATGACGGTTGAACATCGCATGGATTCGGACTTGGAACCAGACCGAATCCATGAAGCTTGCTATTGAAATCCCCATGGCCGGTCAGGGCCTGCGTCATGTGATGGTCAACCGTTAGCCATTTTCTCTTACATCTTTCCCGTACTTTGGGAAAGATCGCGTACGTATATCGACCTTTATCAGATGTTTCCCACCTTCTCTGCCACTCACTATATCCTTCTTCTTCTATCGCTTTTATCTTCCTCGATAGATCTTCTTTGTCGATACACGTCGTCTTCTTTAGCTGTCTGATCTTCGACCACTCTCGTGCTTTTATGTCCAACGGCTTCACACCTGCCACAACACAGACTGCATCTCCAGACACCGTCTTGTACCCCTGAATGACCGTTAACAAGATCAACCGTTGGATACTCAACGGTATCTTTCTGAAGTGCACCAACTCCGTTTTATGCGCCCATATCGATGCCGCATACAGCATAATTCCTTCCGCTAGACCTTTATACAGGATCTTCAGCGTCTGGAAGTCGAGTCCCCACTTATAGTTTACGACCCGCCGGATCTTATTATATGCTGCATGCGCTTTCCCGCAGACCTGTGTCACATGCTCCTTGTAATTTAAACGTTCATCGAGGATCACACCTAAATGCCTCTGGGTCTTGGCATATCTTATATTCTTCTCCCCGATCTTCACTAGTGGCTTCCTCTGCAATACACCTTTTAACAACATCATCGTTGTTTTTTCAGCGCTAAACTGCATCTTGTGCATAGAACTCCAGTTCTGTAATATCTCGACTGCCTTCGCCGCTCTTTCTTCGATTTGGTTCCGCGTGTTCCCTTCGACGACTAGCTGTGCATCGTCTGCATACGCTCGGAGCTGACAGCCCTCCGGCAACCGAAGTATTAGGAAGGTGTCAAACTCCACTATCCACAACAGGGGCCCGAGCACGCTCCCCTGAGGGCACCCCTTTGTTAGGAACTTCTTCCATTCCGCGGAACCATGTCGTAGTATAACCTCTCTCTCGGCGAAGTAACTACACAGGAACTGGTGTTCCTCCCATGTAGCACCCCGCCTTCTCAACTGGTATATCACTGACGGCCACCACATTCTGTCGAATGCACCCGAGATATCCAGGAAGATGCACAAGACGTACTCGCTGTCAGAACTTTTGATCGCCTCTATCAATGATGTGATTGCGTCCTCCGTCCCTCTTCCAGGCCGAAAACCATACTGGTGATCGGAGAGAAGCTCTTCTTTATTCAGCCGACTATATATCCTGTTAAACAACACTTTCTCATACAGTTTCCCCAACACCGGTAAAAGTGTTAGGGGTCTGTACGATTTCGGCGAAGTCGGATCCTTCCCCTGTCCTTTATAAAGGATTTTCACCATCCCAAATTTCCAGCATGCTGGAAATTTGCCGGTCTTTAGTAACACATTGAATAATCGTGTTAGCTCTCTCTTACAATGCGGGAAGGCCGCTTTCACCAATTCGGCTGTCACGCCATCAAACCCCGGCGCCTTTCCCTTCTTTAGGGACACCACCGCTCCCGCAATCTCCTCTTCTGAAATTTCGTCTGAATGGACATTCGTCTGAAATTCCAGAACACTCCTTCTTATGCGCTGATGGTATTCCGTCTCCTCGTATTCATTATCATCCGGCAACAGTTCGTCCAGCAGCTTCATTACAACGAACTTTTTGTCCGTTACTACCTGACCGCCGAATTCCATAGAGGACAGAAGCACCTCCTCCTTTCTTCTATCTGTCACGAGACGATACACTATTCCCCACGGGTCTCTATTACCTTGGTCCGTCACGAACGTACGCCAGGAATTCCTTTTTGCAGTTCTCACCGCGTTAAAATACTCATTCCTGGCCCGCCGATATTCGCCACATTTCCATTCGCGACGAACCAGGTCTCTCTCCTTCTGAGCGTTCTTTCTTTTTCGCCTCATTGCGCTTTGCAACTCGCGCAATTCATCTGTCCACCAAAACGCCTTCTTCTCTTTACCCGTGGCTTTTGGCATCGCCGCGTTTGCCGCTCCTACCAGTTCCTCCATGAAATTCTCGGCCAGTTCGTCTTCTCCGACCGTTCCGAGTTTCTTGCTCCATCTGCTCATGTTCTTTCTTAGGCCAAGGCCGAACTTCTCCCAATCCGCCTTACGCAGCAGGAACCTTCCCTTCTCGACTCTCGAGTCCAACACCGGCACTCTCTCACGAGCCTCTTCAAATTTAACATCATACACTATCATTCTGTGGTCGCTGCTTCCTTCGTCTAGTACACTCCAGTCCGCAACGACCACACCGTGTCCTTTCTGCAGCGTGAGATCGATGTTTGTGCCGTCGAAATGTCTCCGCTCGTCCACATTGCCACGGTAAGTGGGAAGCTCTCCTTCCTGATTACAGATGTTCAAATCATACTGCGCGATGAGGTCCTCTAACTTCTCTCCTCGACCACGCCAATCCCTTTCCGCACTGTACCATAGCGGTGACTTCGCATTGACATCCCCGGCCAGGAGCAGGTCTTGATCTCCTAATTCTCTAATGATCGTTTCCCAACACTGCAGGTGTTCGTCGATGGGTTGCCCGTATTGAAAATACGAGGACACCACCGACAAATTACCTCTACCTGATGTAATTGTGACAGCCACATGATGAGCGCTCGTGAGCTGCCTCTGGAACAATGCATCAATCTCTTTCCGCATTGCTATTACTGACATAGCCCCTTTTCCTACATGGAAGCATTTCCACTCTCCGTCAATTCCCGGCAGTCGTCCCTCCACTACATAGGGGTGTTGCAGGAGAGCCACATCAGCGTTGTAACTGGCCAACATGGTCCCCAGCTCCACCTGAGCTATGTATGAACCCTGGAGATTCACCTGTACGAATCTATACATCTGTCCTTGCGATTAAATTCCGCTCGGCCCAAATTAGCGCTGGACACGACGGGTCCCTGCTGCTGTGATTGGCTTTCTTCCTCAGCCTCTTGCAGCTCGCACATACCGGTGGCTTATCCTTCGCAGGGCAGGCTTCCTTTTTGTGCCCCTCGGTCGAACAGTGTGAACAGACCTCCGGGCTTTTACAATATTTCGCCACGTGTCCAAGACCGAGACAATTGAAACACCGCGTTACCCGTACAAAATCCCTTATCTTGCACGCCTGGTACTCGATAAAGATCCTGTTCGAATCCACGAATTTCTCGCGGAACTCCTTAGAGACTTCTAACACGTAGTGTATGAAGTCCCCATCCTTCTTCCCGGTCTTGAACGCAACCTTTACCTGCTTTGCAAACTCCTCTTTCTTCCACCCGGTATTCTGCTTCCGCATTGCCTCGAGCACGTCCTTTTCTTCGAGCATTCTCGGAACGTCGAATACAATCATTCTCGGGCGCAGCTGCCTTTCATTCCTCGACTTTATCGTGAGCCCCTCGAGTGATTTACTTGCCTTTATCTTCTTCTCTGTCTCAGAATCCTGGGTGACTATCTTCACCCCTTTCGGATTCTCTCTTAGGCTAATTATTTTTAGCCCCTCCTTTCTGGGCTTTAGCTTACTGGCAATTTCTGCCTTAAAAGCAGAAATTGCCAGGGAGTCGATGAGACTCCCTCATCCGGCTTGTCGACTAGTATCACCTTAGTCGCTTTCTTCAGACCTCTAGCGATCTCGCTAAAGGTCTTGACCGCCAGTAGATAGGGACAGCGAGAATCTCGTTAATCCATTCATGCGCGTCACTAATTGGATGACGAGGCATTTGGCTACTTCTGCTGGCATCCCATGCGTAAGCACCGGAGCCAGGACTTCCCACGCTTTACCCTCAATCGGGAAGGGGCGAGGTCACCCTACAGTGAGAACTTGTAAGGATGGAGGCTTACCCACAGTTTCGCACACCACCCTGCCTCGACGAGATTCCAACAGCCCAACTAGCGGCCGGTCACAAACCAAAGTAACGCTGGACGGCAGGAAAAATTAGGTAAGCGAGCCCCGAAGGGATGGATTCGGCCATCGAATGATGTTGCCCAGGGAAAGCCGCTCGGAGGCATCCACTCGATCAAAGGTGCACCACCCAGTGATCGACCCGCCGCCCAGGGAGGTGTATAGGGCCTCCCCGGACTTGCAGCGATCCTTCTCGTCAAATAAATAAAACCATGACGGCTTGCGCCCTAGTCAAAAGGATAAAACATGGTCAAATATAAAATGACAAGGAAAGGCTGCTAATTAAAAACCGGCTCGCGGGGTCATAGGGGCACGGCTTCAGCCACTGGTGGATTGTAAAAGTGGTCGTAGTCCAAGAAGCCGTGGTATATCTCGATGGACGATCGGAGCGCCATCAGAGATATACTCTTAAATATCTTCCTCCGATTTAGCCCTAACCTGCGTAAGGCTTTGAGCGTATCGGAGGGCATCGCCCCTCGCGTACCAACCACAATGGGTAGTACTTCCCCACTCGTGTGTCCAAACATCGTTTGGACTTGAGGCAACAGACCGCGATACTTTCGTATCTTCTCATCCCTTGCGCGAGACAGGTTCTCCCCATCCTCATGGCGGACGGTGACATCGACCACGAAGACCCCTTCCCGGTTCGCTATGACCAGGTCGGGTTTGAGGTTCCCCGATCCCACTAGGGTGAGCTGCGGCTCTTTGCTGACCACTGTTGCCTCATCCCTCTGACATTCGGACTCAATGAGATCACGGATCTCATTGTGCCTATGGATCCGAGCGGGCTTAGTGTGTGTACACTGCCCGAGAATGTGGGCTAGCGTCTCCTTACCAACCCAACATCTGCGACATCTCAGATCCGCCTGGGGCCGTGCTCGGTGTAGACTAGTACGATTTCCACCAGTGTTGGTTCTCAGCTGTAAAGCGGTGATGAACCGGCAGGGCTTCAACAGAGTAGGGTCCCGAAGGAATTCGTTCGCCCACCTGTCTCCCGCGAGGGCCGAGACAGCCCTGCCCTGAGCACCCAAAGCCTTCCAGGTTTCGAGCTCCTGCTTGGCAAACCGAGTTTTTAATCGTCGCAAGTCGGTTGCCGTGTATGGGTAATTTACCCGAACGCTATTAGCCAGTCTACGGAGACGTGCAGTAGTACTGACGCATCCGGCAAGAGCTCTTACGGCGGGGTCAGGCGAGTTTTGGAACCTGAGCCCGGCCATTAACGCCACCCTAGGAACTAGCCGCTCTAGCCGCGGCATACCCAGTCCTCCGTCTCCCCTACCACAATAGAGAACCCCGTTACAGATCGATTGTGGCAGGTGCATAAAGCGTTTTAGGGAATTCCGCACCTCTTGGTCTATCTCGCGCAAGGTACTGGCCGCTGGTAGGGCAACCACCAGCTCATGCAGAATTCCCGGGACTAGGTAAGTACGGAGGAGATTTAGCTTCTGGTGCGGCTTAAGGGCGAGGCGTTCAACCCTGGACAAGATTCCGGAGAATCTAGTCCGTAGAGCGTTCAAGTCCAAACCGCGCCATGGCGAAAAACTCGCTCCGAGATAGGGGAAGTTCTCGTCCGCTGTGGCCGCGCGGACGGCTTCCCTCTGCCCTTTGATGCCGGGGTCCCCTAGGTACCAAGAGTCTCTAGTTTTAACAAATTGGAAGGCCAAACACTTGGGCACGGACAGCGACATACCCAAGTTTCCTAAGTAGCCTTCCACAACACCCAGGAGACGCTGCGCCTTCGGGGCGTCTGACGCTAACAAGACTAAGTCGTCAGCGAAGGCGAGACAAGAAATGTTTGATCCGTCAGGCAACGGATATCCCGGCATAGACTCCAGCTGTTCTAACATTGGCTCCATGACCATGTTGAAAAGCAGGGGAGACAGAGGGTCACCCTGCTTAACGCCTCGCTGGAGCACCACCTCAATACAACCGTTATGGTGAGCTATACGGGTGTAAAGGGCCCGATAGCTCTCCAGGACCAACTCCGCGATCGGGGAGGGGACCCCTTTCCTTCGGAGCGCATGTTCGATTGCCTGGTGCGGTACTGTGTCAAAGGCTTTGCTAACATCCAGCACCACACCGACACCACCCTTCTCCGATTTCATCAACCGGGTGATCTGGTCCAACAGTTGTATGTTTGCGAAACAGCCCGCTTCCGCCACGAACCCTTTTTGCCGAGGATTCGTTCTGACAACCTTGCGTAGATTTTGATCAACGATTCCCCAGAACACGCGACTGAGGAGAGAACTTATCGTGATCGGCCTATAATTGACCACTTGTGTATGATCCTTCCCCTCTTTAGGAATCAGCGTGGTCCTATGTTCCTTCCAGGCGGCGGGCACCCGCCCAGAAGCAAGCACTAGGTTATAAACGCCAGCTAGCAGCCTAGGTACTATGCGGCCGGAAAGAGCTGCCCTTTTAATGTTATCCGGGCCGCAGGCTGTGGACCCCTTGATCCTGCCGAGGCGTTTCCTGACGTCCGCCTCCGTAATGGGCTCAAATAGCTCCAGACCCAATACGGGCCCACCAGCAGGATCAGCTAGCCGCACATCCACCCCCGTTCCCCAGAGGGCAGAATACAGGTCGCTTACGTCCTGTCGGGCTAGGTCGTGGGTACGCTGAGCTGTAAAATCCGTACCCAGACGAACATGCTTTGCAAGAAGGCCGGCGTCCTTCTTGTAGAGGTCCTGCGCGCGAGCGTACAAGTACCGCTTACGCGCTCTATTGGCGGGGCGGCCCGGTTTACGGCCACCAGGAGGGCTAGATTCCCCCGTGGAACCACCAAGGAAATCTACGAGGGCACCGTAGACTGCTTCCACCACTTCCTGGCTTGGCAGTTCATGGAGCCTCGCCGCATCGCGCAACAAGCGCAGCACCTCCCGGCCGCCTGTGCGGCAGATAGAAGGATCCCAACCCCTCATACCTGTCAAGAGCCGCTCTCGCCATTCTGCCTCCGTTAGAACAGCCACAGGCGGGAGGACATTAACGAAATCCGGTGAAGTCGGACTATGGGCCACAGCATCGCTCAAAACAGTTTCCCCGGTAAAGCCGGCTGGGTCGGCTTGGGTGACCGCACCGGGTAAAACGGGGGGGGCCGCCGCCGTCATTCTCAACCTCACCGAATTCCACGTCCTCATCGGACACTACAACTTGGTCCTGCGGAGACCGAGGTCCACTCAGAACGTGTACATCCCCGCTCTCTTGGGGAGATACGGGACGTTCAGCAAACGGATCCCCCTCCGGCTGCACCAATTCCGGCGAGCTAAGGCTACTGCTCGGGGGTCCAGGAGAGACTGGGAGAACATCGGCCGAGGTCCCACTCACCGACCGGGGTGACTCACTACCGCCAGCCACCGATGAACTCCCAGCGTCCTCAGCCGCAGCCAAGAACGCATCCCTCACCCGGATGTACGCGGGCTCACATCTCTTGTCTCTCACTTGTTTCGCGGTTTTGGTTCCCAACCTGGCCGCAATCTTTGCAGCCAACGTGGGATCTCCACGCCACTCGCCCTCCAACTGGTACATCAGGCGAAGCTCATCCGCAGTGAACTTTCATGTGCCCCTACCGGCAGTTCTAGGGGCCGTGCTTGAAGTTGGAGCGGCGGTACGCTGTCTTCGCAGATTAGCCGTTGCAGGATGCATACGGTTAGTGTGTTGGGACAAACCGCGTTGAGTCGCATAACTCTGAGTGCATTCCCCGCATGCGAAGGCCTTGGTCTGCTTGGGGCCAGGGCATTTAGGGATATGGCACAGTCTGATGCTTTCCACGGAACTGCGAATGACAATTCCTGCACTCAAATATAATGAGGTGGTCCGCATGTTTCTCCCCCAAATGAGAAACGTAATCATTTAGACAAAGTGCCTTGTATCGTCCGCCAGGCCCTTGGAGACAGATAGGGCAATCGGTGACTACGAACGGCAACGATACAATAAATTCTTGTTGGGGCCGCGGAGACGGTGGAAGTCCATGTCCAGCACTCAATCCAGTGGCTCCACGTCCAGTCACCCTGCGCACGGAGCCATGTGCGCGAGGGGCCAAGGCTTCTTCTACTAATTCAGCGACTAGTAGGAATTAGACCGAGGGGTAGTCAGCCCCAAGGCCCACGTCGCCCCGGGGGGCTTTAGCCTGCACACTTAGCTAGATCCCAGCCGTAGCCAAAAGTATCGGACCAGAACTACACCATGATCCCTGGTTCTCGTGACCCGGGAAATCTGGAACTTTTCCTTCCTCGGGTCCAGGATCTTCTTTAGGGTTAGCTCCGTCATTGCCGACGAAGCCCCCTGACCAGGTTTGATAGGGACCACCTTTACAGTGGCCCGCTTAATTTTGGCCGGCGCCTGCGCTGGCGGCGGCGGACCTACCCGCTTAGGCGCAGGCGCGGCTGTTACGGAGGCGAAGGAGACAGGCTTCTTTACCTTCTCCTCCACTCTCTTAATTGATTTGTGGAGCTCGCCCAAAGCCTCACCCGTTACCGGCTTGAAACTTCGGACTCCTTCCACAACCTGGTCCACCTTGCCGGATAGTCGACTGACGACTGAATCCAGCGCAAGGTTTGCACCCTGGAGGCCTTCACACTTCAACGCCAGCCCGGTCACCAACAACGTACATTCACTCAAATAAGAGTCGACTAAGTGGCGCAACTCCACCGCGACTCTAGATTCCTTTTTTGAGGAGATCTTGGCCCACTCAGCCCTCATCTCCTCAATTCGCCCCACACTTCCAGCCCCCGAGGCCTCCCGCCTTTCGACAGGCTTAACCTCCGGTGCCTTGGGCGCAGGAACGGATGTAGCACCTCCGCTTACCTCCTTCCCAGACTTCGTAGGGCGCCGCACTTCTGACTTGGCGCCCCCCTCTTTGCCTGGTCCTCGCTGGACGGGCCCGGCTTTCGCCTTCACCGGACAGCTCGGAACCGCGGTTTCAGGCAGGATTTCCTGCAATGCCGCAGCACTCGGATGCTCCACTATCCGAGGGGCTTCCGTGACCTCCTTATCGGAGGACCGGGGCCTCGGCGGCGACCTGCCGAGTGACCTCCTCGGCAAGAAGGGGTCACCGGAGACCAGGTCCTTGGCCAAACCGACCAAGTCATCCATGCAACCTCCCCCGGATTGCTCCATCGCAGAATCTAGCAATACACCAACTGTGGTGCCAGACACTACAACCACAGTTTGTTTGAAACTATCACCTATCACAAGTCCTGGTGAGCGTCAAACCTCTTATACCCCGACGGACCGTCTGTTCGGCAGCCCAATCGAGGAGTCGAAGAATGAAACACTCCTACCACCGGCTAGGTTGGAGCGGAGAACCGCTTCTCGAACCTGCCAGAGGATCTGAAAAATTTCTGGCCTCACCAACTACGAAAACGGGGACACGTTGTATTCAAAGGAAACGTCCTTATTTAGCCGACAGCAGCACTCCTGCAACACACTACGCCGCCGCTCGGTTAAACTCCTCACAGCAACGTAGGTTGACTAACCGCTGCTGATCGTTGTCAACCCCGACGACGAGAACGTAGAACGCTGTACTTGCAGAATCAAATTAAGCACCGGTTGCTAAGCACAAGTTATACAGCACGGGGCCAGAGGCCGAGAAGCGATCAGTAGGGTAATTTGGTTAACTGGCATTTCTCCCACCACCACCCCATTCGGTCGCCCTAGAGCATAGACCAAATGTTCCGTGCCAAGAACGGCTACTGAGCCTCGAACAGTTTAGCGACCCAAATCCTAAAAGCTCCTAGTGAGCTACCTAACATGCGTGAGCGAATCAAGCAGGGCGCCATACAGCACCCGCTGAAGTGTCCCAATCGCTCACTTGTCAAACGTAAACTAGATCGGGGAGGCGCACCCCTTGTACAATTTATTTATCGTCGATTTAATAAAAAGGACAGCAATTTTGGCTGCCACGCCTCGGTCGCTGAATGCCAGCTAGTACCTGTCCACCATTTAACAGCGCTTGGAGCTGATTTGGCTGGTGGCCAGCCCTCTTACCAAGGTAATAGGTTTCCAGCAGCAAAGCTTTCAGGAGTCTAAATGCATTTACATTTATTCCCTTACATTTACCGATGACGGTTGAACATAGCAACCTCATCGAGGAACTCCCACACGGTCCGACAGTGCGGCTCTCGCCACACTGCCTCGCCGCTTGTGAGCGGCCAGGTTTCCCCCTGACCTCTAAGTTCCAGGGTGGCACGGTCTCTGGCCCCCCCAAGGGCCGGGCAGTCGTACATCATGTGTACATTTGACTGGACCTCCCCGCAGACACACAACTCATCAGCCACCAGGCGAAACCGAAACAGATATTGGTTTAGATTCACATGGTTGGTGAGCACCTGGGCACCCGACGCCTTTTAGAAGGAACTCGAGGCATACCATCCCCCCAAATCCTGTATAAAATTATACAAGGATCTACCCTTAGTCGTGGTGTGCCATTCAAGCTGCCATGCCTCCATCGCGAGGCTTTGAAGCCTTTTCCGCAGACGGGAGATGGGCAACTGGACGAAATTTTGCTCCGGTGCATTGTGATCACCGTTCCGATCCGGTTCTGGCCCGGCTCGAAACCGCATCCCAAATGCCTCGGCCTCCCGACCTCTACGCAACTTCCACATGACTGCCCGAATTTTCACCACTAAATCGATTGGGAGAGCCTTTCCCAATACAGTAGTAGCCTCGTAGGAGGTTGTTTTAAATACCCAAGTGCATACAATCATGGCTCTGCGCTGGGCACTCCTTAAATTTTGAAGTAGTGCTCTATTTCTTTCCAACCTGTGCGCCCAAACCGGCGCCGCGTATGCGATCATACTCTCGAAGACGCCTCGGTACACCAAGTACATTTGGCGGCCCGACAGCCCGTAGTCTTTCCGAGCAATCCGTCTAAGTTTGTGCATCACAGAGACGGCGTCCGCCGCAACTTGCTTAATATGGTTACTAAACAGCAACTTATCATCAAACAAAACACCTAGGTACTTATGAACCCTTACTCAGATGATTACACAGCCTTTATATTTAATGTGGGGGTTTCGACTGCATGATAATTTGTCTGCGCCCTTTAGAAGCATAAACTTCGTCTTGGGCACAGAAATTTTTAAATTTTGAATGTCCATCCAGCCTTCGGCGGTTGACAAAGCCGCCTGCGCTCTGCTTTCTAGCTGTGGTCGTGAATCTCCACGAACTAAAAGGAGACAGTCATCGGCGAAAGCCTAGGCCGTGACTCCTTCTGGGAAAGTCAATCCCAGAAATCCGTCAAACACCAGGTCTTAAGTAGGGTAAAGAGGACCTCGAGGTTGTACTCCTCAAGGAGCCTCATGGCCTCGCACGTGGCTGCCCGGGAATGATGCAGATTAATCTGCCCCAGGCGTATGCGTTCAAAGTGGAAGATGTCCCCAAGGGCTTCTGACCGTTCAAGCGTCGCCATAAGCTGTGTTGTTAACAGCTCGAGCCCGTGCTATATCGTACGCCTTACACAGCCGACCCCCTACCCTGTGTCCGGCATTACTGCCTTTCACCTGGCAGCAGGCGGCGCACTTGGGTGGCGACGACTTGGCAGGGCAGTTGGTTGCCCTGTGCCCCGGAGCGGCACAGTGGCCACACATCTCCTTTTGCGCTCGGCAACGGAGAGCGGTGTGCCCAAATCCCTGACACTTAAAGCATCGGGCTACCTGAACATGGTCGACAACTCTACAGGCCGTCCACCCAAAAAACAGTCTTCCACTGGCCACTAAAACCTGCCGGATCTTTGGCGAGGTCTCGAGTACCCAGTGACTCTTCAGGGATTCCTTTCTCCCCAGCTGCCGGATCACCTTAGTTCCCCTAAGGAAGTCCTCGACGGTCATATCCAACATTGGATTTTGACCGTGGATTGCTATGAGGATTTCAGGCTCCTCTACCCGCGTTGCCCTTGGCATATCATAAACCAATATCTGTGGCTTACGCTCGGCTAGCAACTGAGCCTTCAGCCCGTTCTTTACAAGAACCTCTGCCTCCAGCAGTTGTTTTGCCTGTCGCTCATTTGTGACCTCCAGAACGACACCATGATCCCTTGTATTAGTGACCCGGGAAATCTGGAACTTTTCTTTCATCGGGTCCAGGATCTTCTTCAGGGTTAGCTCCGTCATTGCAGACGAAGCCCCCTGACCAGGCTTAATTGGGATCACCTTTACAGTGGCCCGCTTAATTTTGGCCGGCGCCTGTGCTGGCGGCGGCGGACCAACCCGCTTAGGCGCAGGCGCGGCTGTTACTGAGGCGAAGGAGATAGGCTTCTTTACCTTCTCCTCCACTCTCTGAATCGACTTGTGGATCTCGCCCAAAGCTTCATCCGTTACCGGCTTGAAGCTCCGGACTCCTTCTACCACCTGGTCTACCTTTCCGGATAGTCGACTGACGACTGAATCCAGCGCAAGGTTTGCACCCTGGAGGCCTTCACATTTCATCGCCAGCCCGGTTACCATCAGCACACATTCACTTAAATAAGAGTCGACTAGGTGGCGTAGTTCCACCGCGACTCTTGATTCCTTCTTCGAGGAGATCTTGGCCCACTCGGCCCTCATCTCCTCAATCCGCCCCACACTTCCAGCCCCCGAGGCCTCCCGCCTTTCGACAGGCTTAACCTCCGGTGCCTTGGGCGCGGGAACGGATGCAGCGTCTCCGCTTACCTCCTTCCCAGACTTCGTAGGGCGCCGCACTTCTGACTTGGCGCCCCCCTCTTTGCCTGGTCATCGCTGGACGGGCCCGGCTTTCGCCTTCACCGGACAGCTCGGAACCGCGGTATCGGGCAGGATTTGCTGCAATGCCGCAGCACTCGGATGCTCCAGTTTACGAGGGGCTTCCGTGACCTCCTTATCGGAGGACCGGGGCCTCGGCGGCGACCTGCCGAGTGACCTCCTTGGCAAGAAGGGATCAACGGAGACCAGGTCCTTGGCCAAACCGACCAAGTCATCCATGCAACCTCCCCCGGATTGCTCCATGGCTATATCTGACACTACACCAACTGCGTTGCCAGACACTACAAACACAGTAGAAGCCTATCACCTGTCACAAGTCCTAGGTGAGCGTCTATACCTCTTATACCTCGACGGACCGTCTGTTCGGCAGCCCAATCGAGGAGTCGAAATATAAAGCGCTCCTACCACCGGCTAGGTTGGAGCGGAAAACCGCTTCTCGAACCTGCCAGAGGATCTGAAAAATTTATCTGGCCTCACCAACTACGAAATGGGGACACGTTGTAAACAAAGGAAACGTCCTTATTTAGCCGACAGCAGCACTCCTGCAACACACTACGCCGCCGCTCGGTTAAACGCCTCACAGCAACGCAGGTTGACTAACCGCTGCTGATCGTTGTCAACCCCGACGACGAGAACGTAGAACGCTGTACTTGCAGAATCGAGTTAAGCACCGGTTGCTAAGCACAAGTTTTACAGCACGGGGCCAGAGGCCGAGAAGCGATCAGTAGGGTAATTTGGTTAGCTGGCATTTCTCCCGCCACCACCCCATTCGGTCGCCCTAGAGCATAGACCAAATGTACTGTGCCAATAAACGGCTACTGAGCCTCGAAACAGATTTGCGACCTCGTTTTCCTAATTGCTCCTAGTGAGCTCCTATCTTGCGTGAGCGGTTAAGCTGGGCGCCGTACAGCACCCGCCTATGTGTCCCTACCGCTCACTTGTCACATTAAAACTAAATCGGGGAGGCGCACCCCTTGTTACAATTAAAACAATAAAAGTTACAAACTTAAAAGACGGCAATTTAAGCCGCCACGCCTCGGTCGCTGTTTGCCAGCTAGTGTCTGTCCACCATTTAAGCGCTTGGAGCTTTATTGGCTGATGGCAGCCATTATTTCTAGGAAGGTTTTCACCGACACGCCACAGGAATCAATTATTCCCCATTAAAATTAGCTTATACTACCGATGACGGTTGAACATCGCAACCTCATCGAGGAACTCCCACACGGTCCGACAATGCGGCTCACGCCACATTGACTCGCCGTTTATGAGCGGCCAGTTTTCCCCCTGACCTCTAAGTTCCAGGGTGGCCCGGTCTCTGGCTCCCCCAAGAGCAGGGCAGTCGAACATTAGGTGTTCGTTCGACTGGACCTCCCCACAGACGCACAACTCATCAGCCGCTAGGCGAAACCTGAACAGATATTGCATCAAATTCACGTGGTTGGTGAGCACTTGGGCACCCGCCGCCCTTAAAAATGAACTTGTGAGGCATACCATCCCCCCAGATCCTGTATAAATCTATACAGAGATCTTCCCTTAGACGTGGTGTGCCATTCATGCTGCCATGCCTCCATCGCGAGGCCCCAAAGCCTCTTCCGCAGGCGGGAAATGGGCAACTGTTCGAAATTTAGACCCGGTGCATTGCGATCACCGTTCCGTTCCGGTTCTAGCCCGGCCCGAAACCGTATCCCAAATACCTCGGTTTCCCGACCTCTTCGCAACTTCCACATGGCTGCTCGAACTTTCACCACTAAATCGATTGGGAGAGCCTTTCCCAATACGGTAGTAGCCTCGTAGGAGGTTGTTTTAAAAACACCAGTGCATACAATTAAGGCTCTGCGCTGGGCACTCCTTAAATTTAGAAGCAGTGCTCTATTTCTATCCAACCTATGCGCCCAAACTGGCGCCGCGTATGCAATCATAGCCTCGAAGACACCTCGGTACACTAAGTACATTTGGCGACCAGAAAGCCCGTAGTCTTTCCGAGCAATCCTTCTAAGTTTGTGCATCACAGAGACGGCGTCCGCCGCAACTTGTCTAATGTGGTTGCTAAAAAGCAACTTATCATCAAACAAAACACCTAGGTACTTATGAACCCTTACTCGGCTGATTACACAGCCTTTATACTTAATGTGGGGGTTTCGACTGCATGATAATTTGTCTGCGCCCTTTAGAAGCATAAACTTCGTCTTGGGCACAGAAATCTTTAAATTTTGCATGTCCATCCAGCCTTCGGCGGTTGACAAGGCCGCCTGCGCTCTACTTTCCAGCTGTGGTCGTGAATTTCCACGAACTAAAAGGAGACAGTCATCGGCGAAAGCCTGGGCCGTGACTCCTTCTGGGAATGTCAACCCCAGAAATCCATCGAACACCAGGTTCCACAGCAGGGGACCGAGAACGGAACCCTGCGGGCTTCCCCTGGTGACGGATTTTTCCACAACTAGGTGCGCATCTTTAAACAGGGCCGTACGGTTAGACAAATAGTCTCGTACCACGGCCTGTATGGCTTCGGGAACATCGCGGCGTTCCAAAGCATAGAGGACAGAACTCCAACACAAAGAAGGAAATGCTGCCTCTATATCAATAAAAATAGCCAAAACATATTTGCAGTCGGCGCTTTCCACCTCGGTAAGAGCATTTAAGATGCAATCCTCGGTGCCAACCCCTTTCATGAAGCCATATTGGCCTCGATTTAGAATACAGCTCATATCGATGCCTTCCTCGAGCCGTTCCACAACCAGCCTTTCCAGCAACTTGCCGAGTAGATCAGTAGGGTAATTTGGTTAGCTGGCATTTCTCCCGCCACCACCCCATTCGGTCGCCCTAGAGCATAGACCAAATGTACTGTGCCAATAAACGGCTACTGTGCCTCAAAACAGATTTGCGACCTCGTTTCCTAATTGCTCCTAATGAGCTCCTATCATGCGTGAGCGGTTAAGCTGGGCGCCATACAGCACCCGCCTATGTGTCCCTACCGCTCACTTGTCACATTAAAACTAAATCGGGGAGGCGCACCCCTTGTTACAATTAAAACAAACAAGTTACATATTAAAAGACGGCAATTTAAGCCGCCACGCCTCGGTCGCTGTTTGCCAGCTAGTGCCTGTCCACCATTTAAGCGCTTGGAGCTTTATTGGCTGATGGCAGCCATTGTTTCCGGGAAGGTTTTCACCGACACGCTACAGGAATCAATAATTCCCCATTAAAATTAAGTTACCGATGACGGTTGAACATCGCATGGATTCGGACTTGGAACCAGACCGAATCCATGAAGCTTGCTATTGAAATCCCCATGGCCGGTCAGGGCCTGCGTCATGTGATGGTCAACCGTTAGCCATTTTCTCTTACATCTTTCCCGTACTTTGGGAAAGATCGCGTACGTATATCGACCTTTATCAGATGTTTCCCACCTTCTCTGCCACTCACTATATCCTTCTTCTTCTATCGCTTTTATCTTCCTCGATAGATCTTCTTTGTCGATACACGTCGTCTTCTTTAGCTGTCTGATCTTCGACCACTCTCGTGCTTTTATGTCCAACGGCTTCACACCTGCCACAACACAGACTGCATCTCCAGACACCGTCTTGTACCCCTGAATGACCGTTAACAAGATCAACCGTTGGATACTCAACGGTATCTTTCTGAAGTGCACCAACTCCGTTTTATGCGCCCATATCGATGCCGCATACAGCATAATTCCTTCCGCTAGACCTTTATACAGGATCTTCAGCGTCTGGAAGTCGAGTCCCCACTTATAGTTTACGACCCGCCGGATCTTATTATATGCTGCATGCGCTTTCCCGCAGACCTGTGTCACATGCTCCTTGTAATTTAAACGTTCATCGAGGATCACACCTAAATGCCTCTGGGTCTTGGCATATCTTATATTCTTCTCCCCGATCTTCACTAGTGGCTTCCTCTGCAATACACCTTTTAACAACATCATCGTTGTTTTTTCAGCGCTAAACTGCATCTTGTGCATAGAACTCCAGTTCTGTAATATCTCGACTGCCTTCGCCGCTCTTTCTTCGATTTGGTTCCGCGTGTTCCCTTCGACGACTAGCTGTGCATCGTCTGCATACGCTCGGAGCTGACAGCCCTCCGGCAACCGAAGTATTAGGAAGGTGTCAAACTCCACTATCCACAACAGGGGCCCGAGCACGCTCCCCTGAGGGCACCCCTTTGTTAGGAACTTCTTCCATTCCGCGGAACCATGTCGTAGTATAACCTCTCTCTCGGCGAAGTAACTACACAGGAACTGGTGTTCCTCCCATGTAGCACCCCGCCTTCTCAACTGGTATATCACTGACGGCCACCACATTCTGTCGAATGCACCCGAGATATCCAGGAAGATGCACAAGACGTACTCGCTGTCAGAACTTTTGATCGCCTCTATCAATGATGTGATTGCGTCCTCCGTCCCTCTTCCAGGCCGAAAACCATACTGGTGATCGGAGAGAAGCTCTTCTTTATTCAGCCGACTATATATCCTGTTAAACAACACTTTCTCATACAGTTTCCCCAACACCGGTAAAAGTGTTAGGGGTCTGTACGATTTCGGCGAAGTCGGATCCTTCCCCTGTCCTTTATAAAGGATTTTCACCATCCCAAATTTCCAGCATGCTGGAAATTTGCCGGTCTTTAGTAACACATTGAATAATCGTGTTAGCTCTCTCTTACAATGCGGGAAGGCCGCTTTCACCAATTCGGCTGTCACGCCATCAAACCCCGGCGCCTTTCCCTTCTTTAGGGACACCACCGCTCCCGCAATCTCCTCTTCTGAAATTTCGTCTGAATGGACATTCGTCTGAAATTCCAGAACACTCCTTCTTATGCGCTGATGGTATTCCGTCTCCTCGTATTCATTATCATCCGGCAACAGTTCGTCCAGCAGCTTCATTACAACGAACTTTTTGTCCGTTACTACCTGACCGCCGAATTCCATAGAGGACAGAAGCACCTCCTCCTTTCTTCTATCTGTCACGAGACGATACACTATTCCCCACGGGTCTCTATTACCTTGGTCCGTCACGAACGTACGCCAGGAATTCCTTTTTGCAGTTCTCACCGCGTTAAAATACTCATTCCTGGCCCGCCGATATTCGCCACATTTCCATTCGCGACGAACCAGGTCTCTCTCCTTCTGAGCGTTCTTTCTTTTTCGCCTCATTGCGCTTTGCAACTCGCGCAATTCATCTGTCCACCAAAACGCCTTCTTCTCTTTACCCGTGGCTTTTGGCATCGCCGCGTTTGCCGCTCCTACCAGTTCCTCCATGAAATTCTCGGCCAGTTCGTCTTCTCCGACCGTTCCGAGTTTCTTGCTCCATCTGCTCATGTTCTTTCTTAGGCCAAGGCCGAACTTCTCCCAATCCGCCTTACGCAGCAGGAACCTTCCCTTCTCGACTCTCGAGTCCAACACCGGCACTCTCTCACGAGCCTCTTCAAATTTAACATCATACACTATCATTCTGTGGTCGCTGCTTCCTTCGTCTAGTACACTCCAGTCCGCAACGACCACACCGTGTCCTTTCTGCAGCGTGAGATCGATGTTTGTGCCGTCGAAATGTCTCCGCTCGTCCACATTGCCACGGTAAGTGGGAAGCTCTCCTTCCTGATTACAGATGTTCAAATCATACTGCGCGATGAGGTCCTCTAACTTCTCTCCTCGACCACGCCAATCCCTTTCCGCACTGTACCATAGCGGTGACTTCGCATTGACATCCCCGGCCAGGAGCAGGTCTTGATCTCCTAATTCTCTAATGATCGTTTCCCAACACTGCAGGTGTTCGTCGATGGGTTGCCCGTATTGAAAATACGAGGACACCACCGACAAATTACCTCTACCTGATGTAATTGTGACAGCCACATGATGAGCGCTCGTGAGCTGCCTCTGGAACAATGCATCAATCTCTTTCCGCATTGCTATTACTGACATAGCCCCTTTTCCTACATGGAAGCATTTCCACTCTCCGTCAATTCCCGGCAGTCGTCCCTCCACTACATAGGGGTGTTGCAGGAGAGCCACATCAGCGTTGTAACTGGCCAACATGGTCCCCAGCTCCACCTGAGCTATGTATGAACCCTGGAGATTCACCTGTACGAATCTATACATCTGTCCTTGCGATTAAATTCCGCTCGGCCCAAATTAGCGCTGGACACGACGGGTCCCTGCTGCTGTGATTGGCTTTCTTCCTCAGCCTCTTGCAGCTCGCACATACCGGTGGCTTATCCTTCGCAGGGCAGGCTTCCTTTTTGTGCCCCTCGGTCGAACAGTGTGAACAGACCTCCGGGCTTTTACAATATTTCGCCACGTGTCCAAGACCGAGACAATTGAAACACCGCGTTACCCGTACAAAATCCCTTATCTTGCACGCCTGGTACTCGATAAAGATCCTGTTCGAATCCACGAATTTCTCGCGGAACTCCTTAGAGACTTCTAACACGTAGTGTATGAAGTCCCCATCCTTCTTCCCGGTCTTGAACGCAACCTTTACCTGCTTTGCAAACTCCTCTTTCTTCCACCCGGTATTCTGCTTCCGCATTGCCTCGAGCACGTCCTTTTCTTCGAGCATTCTCGGAACGTCGAATACAATCATTCTCGGGCGCAGCTGCCTTTCATTCCTCGACTTTATCGTGAGCCCCTCGAGTGATTTACTTGCCTTTATCTTCTTCTCTGTCTCAGAATCCTGGGTGACTATCTTCACCCCTTTCGGATTCTCTCTTAGGCTAATTATTTTTAGCCCCTCCTTTCTGGGCTTTAGCTTACTGGCAATTTCTGCCTTAAAAGCAGAAATTGCCAGGGAGTCGATGAGACTCCCTCATCCGGCTTGTCGACTAGTATCACCTTAGTCGCTTTCTTCGGACCTCTAGCGATCTCGCTAAAGGTCTTGACCGCCAGTAGATAGGGACAGCGAGAATCTCGTTAATCCATTCATGCGCGTCACTAATTGGATGACGAGGCATTTGGCTACTTCTGCTGGCATCCCATGCGTAAGCACCGGAGCCAGGACTTCCCACGCTTTACCCTCAATCGGGAAGGGGCGAGGTCACCCTACAGTGAGAACTTGTAAGGATGGAGGCTTACCCACAGTTTCGCACACCACCCTGCCTCGACGAGATTCCAACAGCCCAACTAGCGGCCGGTCACAAACCAAAGTAACGCTGGACGGCAGGAAAAATTAGGTAAGCGAGCCCCGAAGGGATGGATTCGGCCATCGAATGATGTTGCCCAGGGAAAGCCGCTCGGAGGCATCCACTCGATCAAAGGTGCACCACCCAGTGATCGACCCGCCGCCCAGGGAGGTGTATAGGGCCTCCCCGGACTTGCAGCGATCCTTCTCGTCAAATAAATAAAACCATGACGGCTTGCGCCCTAGTCAAAAGGATAAAACATGGTCAAATATAAAATGACAAGGAAAGGCTGCTAATTAAAAACCGGCTCGCGGGGTCATAGGGGCACGGCTTCAGCCACTGGTGGATTGTAAAAGTGGTCGTAGTCCAAGAAGCCGTGGTATATCTCGATGGGCGATCGGAGCGCCATCAGAGATATACTCTTAAATATCTTCCTCCGATTTAGCCCTAACCTGCGTAAGGCTTTGAGCGTATCGGAGGGCATCGCCCCTCGCGTACCAACCACAATGGGTAGTACTTCCCCACTCGTGTGTCCAAACATCGTTTGGACTTGAGGCAACAGACCGCGATACTTTCGTATCTTCTCATCCCTTGCGCGAGACAGGTTCTCCCCATCCTCATGGCGGACGGTGACATCGACCACGAAGACCCCTTCCCGGTTCGCTATGACCAGGTCGGGTTTGAGGTTCCCCGATCCCACTAGGGTGAGCTGCGGCTCTTTGCTGACCACTGTTGCCTCATCCCTCTGACATTCGGACTCAATGAGATCACGGATCTCATTGTGCCTATGGATCCGAGCGGGCTTAGTGTGTGTACACTGCCCGAGAATGTGGGCTAGCGTCTCCTTACCAACCCAACATCTGCGACATCTCAGATCCGCCTGGGGCCGTGCTCGGTGTAGACTAGTACGATTTCCACCAGTGTTGGTTCTCAGCTGTAAAGCGGTGATGAACCGGCAGGGCTTCAACAGAGTAGGGTCCCGAAGGAATTCGTTCGCTCACCTGTCTCCCGCGAGGGCCGAGACAGCCCTGCCCTGAGCACCCAAAGCCTTCCAGGTTTCGAGCTCCTGCTTGGCAAACCGAGCTTTAATCGTCGCAAGTCGGTTGCCGTGTATGGGTAATTTACCCGAACGCTATTAGCCAGTCTACGGAGACGTGCAGTAGTACTGACGCATCCGGCAAGAGCTCTTACGGCGGGGTCAGGCGAGTTTTGGAACCTGAGCCCGGCCATTAACGCCACCCTAGGAACTAGCCGCTCTAGCCGCGGCATACCCAGTCCTCCGTCTCCCCTACCACAATAGAGAACCCCGTTACAGATCGATTGTGGCAGGTGCATAAAGCGTTTTAGGGAATTCCGCACCTCTTGGTCTATCTCGCGCAAGGTACTGGCCGCTGGTAGGGCAACCACCAGCTCATGCAGAATTCCCGGGACTAGGTAAGTACGGAGGAGATTTAGCTTCTGGTGCGGCTTAAGGGCGAGGCGTTCAACCCTGGACAAGATTCCGGAGAATCTAGTCCGTAGAGCGTTCAAGTCCAAACCGCGCCATGGCGAAAAACTCGCTCCGAGATAGGGGAAGTTCTCGTCCGCTGTGGCCGCGCGGACGGCTTCCCTCTGCCCTTTGATGCCGGGGTCCTCTAGGTACCAAGAGTCTCTAGTTTTAACAAATTGGAAGGCCAAACACTTGGGCACGGACAGCGACATACCCAAGTTTCCTAAGTAGCCTTCCACAACACCCAGGAGACGCTGCGCCTTCGGGGCGTCTGACGCTAACAAGACTAAGTCGTCAGCGAAGGCGAGACAAGAAATGTTTGATCCGTCAGGCAACGGATATCCCGGCATAGACTCCAGCTGTTCTAACATTGGCTCCATGACCATGTTGAAAAGCAGGGGAGACAGAGGGTCACCCTGCTTAACGCCTCGCTGGAGCACCACCTCAATACAACCGTTATGGTGAGCTATACGGGTGTAAAGGGCCCGATAGCTCTCCAGGACCAACTCCGCGATCGGGGAGGGGACCCCTTTCCTTCGGAGCGCATGTTCGATTGCCTGGTGCGGTACTGTGTCAAAGGCTTTGCTAACATCCAGCACCACACCGACACCACCCTTCTCCGATTTCATCAACCGGGTGATCTGGTCCAACAGTTGTATGTTTGCGAAACAGCCCGCTTCCGCCACGAACCCTTTTTGCCGAGGATTCGTTCTGACAACCTTGCGTAGATTTTGATCAACGATTCCCCAGAACACGCGACTGAGGAGAGAACTTATCGTGATCGGCCTATAATTGACCACTTGTGTATGATCCTTCCCCTCTTTAGGAATCAGCGTGGTCCTATGTTCCTTCCAGGCGGCGGGCACCCGCCCAGAAGCAAGCACTAGGTTATAAACGCCAGCTAGCAGCCTAGGTACTATGCGGCCGGAAAGAGCTGCCCTTTTAATGTTATCCGGGCCGCAGGCTGTGGACCCCTTGATCCTGCCGAGGCGTTTCCTGACGTCCGCCTCCGTAATGGGCTCAAATAGCTCCAGACCCAATACGGGCCCACCAGCAGGATCAGCTAGCCGCACATCCACCCCCGTTCCCCAGAGGGCAGAATACAGGTCGCTTACGTCCTGTCGGGCTAGGTCGTGGGTACGCTGAGCTGTAAAATCCGTACCCAGACGAACATGCTTTGCAAGAAGGCCGGCGTCCTTCTTGTAGAGGTCCTGCGCGCGAGCGTACAAGTACCGCTTACGCGCTCTATTGGCGGGGCGGCCCGGTTTACGGCCACCAGGAGGGCTAGATTCCCCCGTGGAACCACCAAGGAAATCTACGAGGGCACCGTAGACTGCTTCCACCACTTCCTGGCTTGGCAGTTCATGGAGCCTCGCCGCATCGCGCAACAAGCGCAGCACCTCCCGGCCGCCTGTGCGGCAGATAGAAGGATCCCAACCCCTCATACCTGTCAAGAGCCGCTCTCGCCATTCTGCCTCCGTTAGAACAGCCACAGGCGGGAGGACATTAACGAAATCCGGTGAAGTCGGACTATGGGCCACAGCATCGCTCAAAACAGTTTCCCCGGTAAAGCCGGCTGGGTCGGCTTGGGTGACCGCACCGGGTAAGACGGGGGGGGGGCCGCCGCCGTCATTCTCAACCTCACCGAATTCCACGTCCTCATCGGACACTACAACTTGGTCCTGCGGAGACCGAGGTCCACTCAGAACGTGTACATCCCCGCTCTCTTGGGGAGATACGGGACGTTCAGCAAACGGATCCCCCTCCGGCTGCACCAATTCCGGCGAGCTAAGGCTACTGCTCGGGGGTCCAGGAGAGACTGGGAGAACATCGGCCGAGGTCCCACTCACCGACCGGGGTGACTCACTACCGCCAGCCACCGATGAACTCCCAGCGTCCTCAGCCGCAGCCAAGAACGCATCCCTCACCCGGATGTACGCGGGCTCACATCTCTTGTCTCTCACTTGTTTCGCGGTTTTGGTTCCCAACCTGGCCGCAATCTTTGCAGCCAACGTGGGATCTCCACGCCACTCGCCCTCCAACTGGTACATCAGGCGAAGCTCATCCGCAGTGAACTTTCCTGTTCCCCTACCGGCAGTTCTAGGGGCCGTGCTTGAAGTTGGAGCGGCGGTACGCTGTCTTCGCAGATTAGCCGTTGCAGGATGCATACGGTTAGTGTGTTGGGACAAACCGCGTTGAGTCGCATAACTCTGAGTGCATTCCCCGCATGCGAAGGCCTTGGTCTGCTTGGGGCCAGGGCATTTAGGGATATGGCACAGTCTGATGCTTTCCACGGAACTGCGAATGACAATTCCTGCACTCAAATATAATGAGGTGGTCCGCATGTTTCTCCCCCAAATGAGAAACGTAATCATTTAGACAAAGTGCCTTGTATCGTCCGCCAGGCCCTTGGAGACAGATAGGGCAATCGGTGACTACGAACGGCAACGATACAATAAATTCTTGTTGGGGCCGCGGAGACGGTGGAAGTCCATGTCCAGCACTCAATCCAGTGGCTCCACGTCCAGTCACCCTGCGCACGGAGCCATGTGCGCGAGGGGCCAAGGCTTCTTCTACTAATTCAGCGACTAGTAGGAATTAGACCGAGGGTTAGTCAGCCCCAATGCCCACTTCGCCCCGGGGGGCTTTAGCCTGCACACTTAGCTAGATCCCAGCCGTAGCCAAAAGTATCGGACCAGAACTACACCATGATCCCTGGTTCTCGTGACCCGGGAAATCTGGAACTTTTCCTTCCTCGGGTCCAGGATCTTCTTTAGGGTTAGCTCCGTCATTGCCGACGAAGCCCCCTGACCAGGTTTGATAGGGACCACCTTTACAGTGGCCCGCTTAATTTTGGCCGGCGCCTGTGCTGGCGGCGGCGGACCTACCCGCTTAGGCGCAGGCGCGGCTGTTATGGAGGCGAAGGAGACAGGCTTCTTTACCTTTTCCTCCACTCTCTTAATTGATTTGTGGAGCTCGCCCAAAGCCTCACCCGTTACCGGCTTGAAACTTCGGACTCCTTCCACAACCTGGTCCACCTTGCCGGATAGTCGACTGACGACTGAATCCAGCGCAAGGTTTGCACCCTGGAGGCCTTCACACTTCAACGCCAGCCCGGTCACCAACAACGTACATTCACTCAAATAAGAGTCGACTAAGTGGCGCAACTCCACCGCGACTCTAGATTCCTTTTTTGAGGAGATCTTGGCCCACTCAGCCCTCATCTCCTCAATTCGCCCCACACTTCCAGCCCCCGAGGCCTCCCGCCTTTCGACAGGCTTAACCTCCGGTGCCTTGGGCGCAGGAACGGATGTAGCGCCTCCGCTTACCTCCTTCCCAGACTTCGTAGGGCGCCGCACTTCTGACTTGGCGCCCCCCTCTTTGCCTGGTCCTCGCTGGACGGGCCCGGCTTTCGCCTTCACCGGACAGCTCGGAACCGCGGTTTCAGGCAGGATTTCCTGCAATGCCGCAGCACTCGGATGCTCCACTATCCGAGGGGCTTCCGTGACCTCCTTATCGGAGGACCGGGGCCTCGGCGGCGACCTGCCGAGTGACCTCCTCGGCAAGAAGGGGTCACCGGAGACCAGGTCCTTGGCCAAACCGACCAAGTCATCCATGCAACCTCCCCCGGATTGCTCCATCGCAGAATCTAGCAATACACCAACTGTGGTGCCAGACACTACAACCACAGTTTGTTTGAAACTATCACCTATCACAAGTCCTGGTGAGCGTCAAACCTCTTATACCCCGACGGACCGTCTGTTCGGCAGCCCAATCGAGGAGTCGAAGAATGAAACACTCCTACCACCGGCTAGGTTGGAGCGGAGAACCGCTTCTCGAACCTGCCAGAGGATCTGAAAAATTTCTGGCCTCACCAACTACGAAAACGGGGACACGTTGTATTCAAAGGAAACGTCTTATTTAGCCGACAGCAGCACTCCTGCAACACACTACGCCGCCGCTCGGTTAAACTCCTCACAGCAACGTAGGTTGACTAACCGCTGCTGATCGTTGTCAACCCCGACGACGAGAACGTAGAACGCTGTACTTGCAGAATCAAATTAAGCACCGGTTGCTAAGCACAAGTTATACAGCACGGGGCCAGAGGCCGAGAAGCGATCAGTAGGGTAATTTGGTTAACTGGCATTTCTCCCACCACCACCCCATTCGGTCGCCCTAGAGCATAGACCAAATGTTCCGTGCCAAGAACGGCTACTGAGCCTCGAACAGTTTAGCGACCCAAATCCTAAAAGCTCCTAGTGAGCTACCTAACATGCGTGAGCGAATCAAGCAGGGCGCCATACAGCACCCGCTGAAGTGTCCCAATCGCTCACTTGTCAAACGTAAACTAGATCGGGGAGGCGCACCCCTTGTACAATTTATTTATCGTCGATTTAATAAAAAGGACAGCAATTTTGGCTGCCACGCCTCGGTCGCTGAATGCCAGCTAGTACCTGTCCACCATTTAACAGCGCTTGGAGCTGATTTGGCTGGTGGCCAGCCCTCTTACCAAGGTAATAGGTTTCCAGCAGCAAAGCTTTCAGGAGTCTAAATGCATTTACATTTATTCCCTTACATTTACCGATGACGGTTGAACATAGCAACCTCATCGAGGAACTCCCACACGGTCCGACAGTGCGGCTCTCGCCACACTGCCTCGCCGCTTGTGAGCGGCCAGGTTTCCCCCTGACCTCTAAGTTCCAGGGTGGCACGGTCTCTGGCCCCCCCAAGGGCCGGGCAGTCGTACATCATGTGTACATTTGACTGGACCTCCCCGCAGACACACAACTCATCAGCCACCAGGCGAAACCGAAACAGATATTGGTTTAGATTCACATGGTTGGTGAGCACCTGGGCACCCGACGCCTTTTAGAAGGAACTCGAGGCATACCATCCCCCCAAATCCTGTATAAAATTATACAAGGATCTACCCTTAGTCGTGGTGTGCCATTCAAGCTGCCATGCCTCCATCGCGAGGCTTTGAAGCCTTTTCCGCAGACGGGAGATGGGCAACTGGACGAAATTTTGCTCCGGTGCATTGTGATCACCGTTCCGATCCGGTTCTGGCCCGGCTCGAAACCGCATCCCAAATGCCTCGGCCTCCCGACCTCTACGCAACTTCCACATGACTGCCCGAATTTTCACCACTAAATCGATTGGGAGAGCCTTTCCCAATACAGTAGTAGCCTCGTAGGAGGTTGTTTTAAATACCCCAGTGCATACAATCATGGCTCTGCGCTGGGCACTCCTTAAATTTTGAAGTAGTGCTCTATTTCTTTCCAACCTGTGCGCCCAAACCGGCGCCGCGTATGCGATCATACTCTCGAAGACGCCTCGGTACACCAAGTACATTTGGCGGCCCGACAGCCCGTAGTCTTTCCGAGCAATCCGTCTAAGTTTGTGCATCACAGAGACGGCGTCCGCCGCAACTTGCTTAATATGGTTACTAAACAGCAACTTATCATCAAACAAAACACCTAGGTACTTATGAACCCTTACTCGGATGATTACACAGCCTTTATATTTAATGTGGGGGTTTCGACTGCATGATAATTTGTCTGCGCCCTTTAGAAGCATAAACTTCGTCTTGGGCACAGAAATTTTTAAATTTTGAATGTCCATCCAGCCTTCGGCGGTTGACAAAGCCGCCTGCGCTCTGCTTTCTAGCTGTGGTCGTGAATCTCCACGAACTAAAAGGAGACAGTCATCGGCGAAAGCCTAGGCCGTGACTCCTTCTGGGAAAGTCAATCCCAGAAATCCGTCAAACACCAGGTCTTAAGTAGGGTAAAGAGGACCTCGAGGTTGTACTCCTCAAGGAGCCTCATGGCCTCGCACGTGGCTGCCCGGGAATGATGCAGATTAATCTGCCCCAGGCGTATGCGTTCAAAGTGGAAGATGTCCCCAAGGGCTTCTGACCGTTCAAGCGTCGCCATAAGCTGTGTTGTTAACAGCTCGAGCCCGTGCTATATCGTACGCCTTACACAGCCGACCCCCTACCCTGTGTCCGGCATTACTGCCTTTCACCTGGCAGCAGGCGGCGCACTTGGGTGGCGACGACTTGGCAGGGCAGTTGGTTGCCCTGTGCCCCGGAGCGGCACAGTGGCCACACATCTCCTTTTGCGCTCGGCAACGGAGAGCGGTGTGCCCAAATCCCTGACACTTAAAGCATCGGGCTACCTGAACATGGTCGACAACTCTACAGGCCGTCCACCCAAAAAACAGTCTTCCACTGGCCACTAAAACCTGCCGGATCTTTGGCGAGGTCTCGAGTACCCAGTGACTCTTCAGGGATTCCTTTCTCCCCAGCTGCCGGATCACCTTAGTTCCCCTAAGGAAGTCCTCGACGGTCATATCCAACATTGGATTTTGACCGTGGATTGCTATGAGGATTTCAGGCTCCTCTACCCGCGTTGCCCTTGGCATATCATAAACCAATATCTGTGGCTTACGCTCGGCTAGCAACTGAGCCTTCAGCCCGTTCTTTACAAGAACCTCTGCCTCCAGCAGTTGTTTTGCCTGTCGCTCATTTGTGACCTCCAGAACGACACCATGATCCCTTGTATTAGTGACCCGGGAAATCTGGAACTTTTCTTTCATCGGGTCCAGGATCTTCTTCAGGGTTAGCTCCGTCATTGCAGACGAAGCCCCCTGACCAGGCTTAATTGGGATCACCTTTACAGTGGCCCGCTTAATTTTGGCCGGCGCCTGTGCTGGCGGCGGCGGACCAACCCGCTTAGGCGCAGGCGCGGCTGTTACTGAGGCGAAGGAGATAGGCTTCTTTACCTTCTCCTCCACTCTCTGAATCGACTTGTGGATCTCGCCCAAAGCTTCATCCGTTACCGGCTTGAAGCTCCGGACTCCTTCTACCACCTGGTCTACCTTGCCGGATAGTCGACTGACGACTGAATCCAGCGCAAGGTTTGCACCCTGGAGGCCTTCACATTTCATCGCCAGCCCGGTTACCATCAGCACACATTCACTTAAATAAGAGTCGACTAGGTGGCGTAGTTCCACCGCGACTCTTGATTCCTTCTTCGAGGAGATCTTGGCCCACTCGGCCCTCATCTCCTCAATCCGCCCCACACTTCCAGCCCCCGAGGCCTCCCGCCTTTCGACAGGCTTAACCTCCGGTGCCTTGGGCGCGGGAACGGATGCAGCGTCTCCGCTTACCTCCTTCCCAGACTTCGTAGGGCGCCGCACTTCTGACTTGGCGCCCCCCTCTTTGCCTGGTCCTCGCTGGACGGGCCCGGCTTTCGCCTTCACCGGACAGCTCGGAACCGCGGTATCGGGCAGGATTTGCTGCAATGCCGCAGCACTCGGATGCTCCAGTTTACGAGGGGCTTCCGTGACCTCCTTATCGGAGGACCGGGGCCTCGGCGGCGACCTGCCGAGTGACCTCCTTGGCAAGAAGGGATCAACGGAGACCAGGTCCTTGGCCAAACCGACCAAGTCATCCATGCAACCTCCCCCGGATTGCTCCATGGCTATATCTGACACTACACCAACTGCGTTGCCAGACACTACAAACACAGCAGAAGCCTATCACCTGTCACAAGTCTTGGGTGAGCGTCTATACCTCTTATACCTCGACGGACCGTCTGTTCGGCAGCCCAATCGAGGAGTCGAAATATAAAGCGCTCCTACCACCGGCTAGGTTGGAGCGGAAAACCGCTTCTCGAACCTGCCAGAGGATCTGAAAAATTTATCTGGCCTCACCAACTACGAAATGGGGACACGTTGTAAACAAAGGAAACGTCCTTATTTAGCCGACAGCAGCACTCCTGCAACACACTACGCCGCTGCTCGGTTAAACGCCTCACAGCAACGCAGGTTGACTAACCGCTGCTGATCGTTGTCAACCCCGACGACGAGAACGTAGAACGCTGTACTTGCAGAATCGAGTTAAGCACCGGTTGCTAAGCACAAGTTTTACAGCACGGGGCCAGAGGCCGAGAAGCGATCAGTAGGGTAATTTGGTTAGCTGGCATTTCTCCCGCCACCACCCCATTCGGTCGCCCTAGAGCATAGACCAAATGTACTGTGCCAATAAACGGCTACTGAGCCTCGAAACAGATTTGCGACCTCGTTATCCTAATTGCTCCTAGTGAGCTCCTATCTTGCGTGAGCGGTTAAGCTGGGCGCCGTACAGCACCCGCCTATGTGTCCCTACCGCTCACTTGTCACATTAAAACTAAATCGGGGAGGCGCACCCCTTGTTACAATTAAAACAATAAAAGTTACAAAATTAAAAGACGGCAATTTAAGCCGCCACGCCTCGGTCGCTGTTTGCCAGCTAGTGTCTGTCCACCATTTAAGCGCTTGGAGCTTTATTGGCTGATGGCAGCCATTATTTCTAGGAAGGTTTTCACCGACACGCCACAGTAATCAATTATTCCCCATTAAAATTAGCTTATACTACCGATGACGGTTGAACATCGCAACCTCATCGAGGAACTCCCACACGGTCCGACAATGCGGCTCACGCCACATTGACTCGCCGTTTATGAGCGGCCAGTTTTCCCCCTGACCTCTAAGTTCCAGGGTGGCCCGGTCTCTGGCCCCCCCAAGAGCAGGGCAGTCGAACATTAGGTGTTCGTTCGACTGGACCTCCCCACAGACGCACAACTCATCAGCCGCTAGGCGAAACCTGAACAGATATTGCATCAAATTCACGTGGTTGGTGAGCACTTGGGCACCCGCCGCCCTTAAAAATGAACTTGAGGCATACCATCCCCCCAGATCCTGTATAAATCTATACAGAGATCTTCCCTTAGACGTGGTGTGCCATTCATGCTGCCATGCCTCCATCGCGAGGCCCCAAAGCCTCTTCCGCAGGCGGGAAATGGGCAACTGTTCGAAATTTAAACCCGGTGCATTGCGATCACCGTTCCGTTCCGGTTCTAGCCCGGCCCGAAACCGTATCCCAAATACCTCGGTTTCCCGACCTCTTCGCAACTTCCACATGGCTGCTCGAACTTTCACCACTAAATCGATTGGGAGAGCCTTTCCCAATACGGTAGTAGCCTCGTAGGAGGTTGTTTTAAAAACACCAGTGCATACAATTAAGGCTCTGCGCTGGGCACTCCTTAAATTTAGAAGCAGTGCTCTATTTCTATCCAACCTATGCGCCCAAACTGGCGCCGCGTATGCAATCATAGCCTCGAAGACACCTCGGTACACTAAGTACATTTGGCGACCAGAAAGCCCGTAGTCTTTCCGAGCAATCCTTCTAAGTTTGTGCATCACAGAGACGGCGTCCGCCGCAACTTGTCTAATGTGGTTGCTAAAAAGCAACTTATCATCAAACAAAACACCTAGGTACTTATGAACCCTTACTCGGCTGATTACACAGCCTTTATACTTAATGTGGGGGTTTCGACTGCATGATAATTTGTCTGCGCCCTTTAGAAGCATAAACTTCGTCTTGGGCACAGAAATCTTTAAATTTTGCATGTCCATCCAGCCTTCGGCGGTTGACAAGGCCGCCTGCGCTCTACTTTCCAGCTGTGGTCGTGAATTTCCACGAACTAAAAGGAGACAGTCATCGGCGAAAGCCTGGGCCGTGACTCCTTCTGGGAATGTCAACCCCAGAAATCCATCGAACACCAGGTTCCACAGCAGGGGACCGAGAACGGAACCCTGCGGGCTTCCCCTGGTGACGGATTTTTCCACAACTAGGTGCGCATCTTTAAACAGGGCCGTACGGTTAGACAAATAGTCTCGTACCACGGCCTGTATGGCTTCGGGAACATCGCGGCGTTCCAAAGCATAGAGGACAGAACTCCAACACAAAGAAGGAAATGCTGCCTCTATATCAATAAAAATAGCCAAAACATATTTGCAGTCGGCGCTTTCCACCTCGGTAAGAGCATTTAAGATGCAATCCTCGGTGCCAACCCCTTTCATGAAGCCATATTGGCCTCGATTTAGAATACAGCTCATATCGATGCCTTCCTCGAGCCGTTCCACAACCAGCCTTTCCAGCAACTTGCCGAGTAGATCAGTAGGGTAATTTGGTTAGCTGGCATTTCTCCCGCCACCACCCCATTCGGTCGCCCTAGAGCATAGACCAAATGTACTGTGCCAATAAACGGCTACTGTGCCTCAAAACAGATTTGCGACCTCGTTTCCTAATTGCTCCTAATGAGCTCCTATCATGCGTGAGCGGTTAAGCTGGGCGCCATACAGCACCCGCCTATGTGTCCCTACCGCTCACTTGTCACATTAAAACTAAATCGGGGAGGCGCACCCCTTGTTACAATTAAAACAAACAAGTTACATATTAAAAGACGGCAATTTAAGCCGCCACGCCTCGGTCGCTGTTTGCCAGCTAGTGCCTGTCCACCATTTAAGCGCTTGGAGCTTTATTGGCTGATGGCAGCCATTGTTTCCGGGAAGGTTTTCACCGACACGCTACAGGAATCAATAATTCCCCATTAAAATTAAGTTACCGATGACGGTTGAACATCGCATGGATTCGGACTTGGAACCAGACCGAATCCATGAAGCTTGCTATTGAAATCCCCATGGCCGGTCAGGGCCTGCGTCATGTGATGGTCAACCGTTAGCCATTTTCTCTTACATCTTTCCCGTACTTTGGGAAAGATCGCGTACGTATATCGACCTTTATCAGATGTTTCCCACCTTCTCTGCCACTCACTATATCCTTCTTCTTCTATCGCTTTTATCTTCCTCGATAGATCTTCTTTGTCGATACACGTCGTCTTCTTTAGCTGTCTGATCTTCGACCACTCTCGTGCTTTTATGTCCAACGGCTTCACACCTGCCACAACACAGACTGCATCTCCAGACACCGTCTTGTACCCCTGAATGACCGTTAACAAGATCAACCGTTGGATACTCAACGGTATCTTTCTGAAGTGCACCAACTCCGTTTTATGCGCCCATATCGATGCCGCATACAGCATAATTCCTTCCGCTAGACCTTTATACAGGATCTTCAGCGTCTGGAAGTCGAGTCCCCACTTATAGTTTACGACCCGCCGGATCTTATTATATGCTGCATGCGCTTTCCCGCAGACCTGTGTCACATGC
The DNA here is from genome assembly GCF_047948215.1 of Lycorma delicatula. NCBI lineage: Eukaryota > Metazoa > Arthropoda > Insecta > Hemiptera > Fulgoridae > Lycorma > Lycorma delicatula. The sequence continues at coordinate 43,815,908 of NC_134455.1, read as the reverse complement.
TCCTTGTAATTTAAACGTTCATCGAGGATCACACCTAAATGCCTCTGGGTCTTGGCATATCTTATATTCTTCTCCCCGATCTTCACTAGTGGCTTCCTCTGCAATACACCTTTTAACAACATCATCGTTGTTTTTTCAGCGCTAAACTGCATCTTGTGCATAGAACTCCAGTTCTGTAATATCTCGACTGCCTTCGCCGCTCTTTCTTCGATTTGGTTCCGCGTGTTCCCTTCGACGACTAGCTGTGCATCGTCTGCATACGCTCGGAGCTGACAGCCCTCCGGCAACCGAAGTATTAGGAAGGTGTCAAACTCCACTATCCACAACAGGGGCCCGAGCACGCTCCCCTGAGGGCACCCCTTTGTTAGGAACTTCTTCCATTCCGCGGAACCATGTCGTAGTATAACCTCTCTCTCGGCGAAGTAACTACACAGGAACTGGTGTTCCTCCCATGTAGCACCCCGCCTTCTCAACTGGTATATCACTGACGGCAACCACATTCTGTCGAATGCACCCGAGATATCCAGGAAGATGCACAAGACGTACTCGCTGTCAGAACTTTTGATCGCCTCTATCAATGATGTGATTGCGTCCTCCGTCCCTCTTCCAGGCCGAAAACCATACTGGTGATCGGAGAGAAGCTCTTCTTTATTCAGCCGACTATATATCCTGTTAAACAACACTTTCTCATACAGTTTCCCCAACACCGGTAAAAGTGTTAGGGGTCTGTACGATTTCGGCGAAGTCGGATCCTTCCCCTGTCCTTTATAAAGGATTTTCACCATCCCAAATTTCCAGCATGCTGGAAATTTGCCGGTCTTTAGTAACACATTGAATAATCGTGTTAGCTCTCTCTTACAATGCGGGAAGGCCGCTTTCACCAATTCGGCTGTCACGCCATCAAACCCCGGCGCCTTTCCCTTCTTTAGGGACACCACCGCTCCCGCAATCTCCTCTTCTGAAATTTCGTCTGAATGGACATTCGTCTGAAATTCCAGAACACTCCTTCTTATGCGCTGATGGTATTCCGTCTCCTCGTATTCATTATCATCCGGCAACAGTTCGTCCAGCAGCTTCATTACAACGAACTTTTTGTCCGTTACTACCTGACCGCCGAATTCCATAGAGGACAGAAGCACCTCCTCCTTTCTTCTATCTGTCACGAGACGATACACTATTCCCCACGGGTCTCTATTACCTTGGTCCGTCACGAACGTACGCCAGGAATTCCTTTTTGCAGTTCTCACCGCGTTAAAATACTCATTCCTGGCCCGCCGATATTCGCCACATTTCCATTCGCGACGAACCAGGTCTCTCTCCTTCTGAGGGTTCTTTCTTTTTCGCCTCATTGCGCTTTGCAACTCGCGCAATTCATCTGTCCACCAAAACGCCTTCTTCTCTTTACCCGTGGCTTTTGGCATCGCCGCGTTTGCCGCTCCTACCAGTTCCTCCATGAAATTCTCGGCCAGTTCGTCTTCTCCGACCGTTCCGAGTTTCTTGCTCCATCTGCTCATGTTCTTTCTTAGGCCAAGGCCGAACTTCTCCCAATCCGCCTTACGCAGCAGGAACCTTCCCTTCTCGACTCTCGAGTCCAACACCGGCACTCTCTCACGAGCCTCTTCAAATTTAACATCATACACTATCATTCTGTGGTCGCTGCTTCCTTCGTCTAGTACACTCCAGTCCGCAACGACCACACCGTGTCCTTTCTGCAGCGTGAGATCGATGTTTGTGCCGTCGAAATGTCTCCGCTCGTCCACATTGCCACGGTAAGTGGGAAGCTCTCCTTCCTGATTACAGATGTTCAAATCATACTGCGCGATGAGGTCCTCTAACTTCTCTCCTCGACCACGCCAATCCCTTTCCGCACTGTACCATAGCGGTGACTTCGCATTGACATCCCCGGCCAGGAGCAGGTCTTGATCTCCTAATTCTCTAATGATCGTTTCCCAACACTGCAGGTGTTCGTCGATGGGTTGCCCGTATTGAAAATACGAGGACACCACCGACAAATTACCTCTACCTGATGTAATTGTGACAGCCACATGATGAGCGCTCGTGAGCTGCCTCTGGAACAATGCATCAATCTCTTTCCGCATTGCTATTACTGACATAGCCCCTTTTCCTACATGGAAGCATTTCCACTCTCCGTCAATTCCCGGCAGTCGTCCCTCCACTACATAGGGGTGTTGCAGGAGAGCCACATCAGCGTTGTAACTGGCCAACATGGTCCCCAGCTCCACCTGAGCTATGTATGAACCCTGGAGATTCACCTGTACGAATCTATACATCTGTCCTTGCGATTAAATTCCGCTCGGACCAAATTAGCGCTGGACACGACGGGTCCCTGCTGCTGTGATTGGCTTTCTTCCTCAGCCTCTTGCAGCTCGCACATACCGGTGGCTTATCCTTCGCAGGGCAGGCTTCCTTTTTGTGCCCCTCGGTCGAACAGTGTGAACAGACCTCCGGGCTTTTACAATATTTCGCCACGTGTCCAAGACCGAGACAATTGAAACACCGCGTTACCCGTACAAAATCCCTTATCTTGCACGCCTGGTACTCGATAAAGATCCTGTTCGAATCCACGAATTTCTCGCGGAACTCCTTAGAGACTTCTAACACGTAGTGTATGAAGTCCCCATCCTTCTTCCCGGTCTTGAACGCAACCTTTACCTGCTTTGCAAACTCCTCTTTCTTCCACCCGGTATTCTGCTTCCGCATTGCCTCGAGCACGTCCTTTTCTTCGAGCATTCTCGGAACGTCGAATACAATCATTCTCGGGCGCAGCTGCCTTTCATTCCTCGACTTTATCGTGAGCCCCTCGAGTGATTTACTTGCCTTTATCTTCTTCTCTGTCTCAGAATCCTGGGTGACTATCTTCACCCCTTTCGGATTCTCTCTTAGGCTAATTATTTTTAGCCCCTCCTTTCTGGGCTTTAGCTTACTGGCAATTTCTGCCTTAAAAGCAGAAATTGCCAGGGAGTCGATGAGACTCCCTCATCCGGCTTGTCGACTAGTATCACCTTAGTCGCTTTCTTCGGACCTCTAGCGATCTCGCTAAAGGTCTTGACCGCCAGTAGATAGGGACAGCGAGAATCTCGTTAATCCATTCATGCGCGTCACTAATTGGATGACGAGGCATTTGGCTACTTCTGCTGGCATCCCATGCGTAAGCACCGGAGCCAGGACTTCCCACGCTTTACCCTCAATCGGGAAGGGGCGAGGTCACCCTACAGTGAGAACTTGTAAGGATGGAGGCTTACCCACAGTTTCGCACACCACCCTGCCTCGACGAGATTCCAACAGCCCAACTAGCGGCCGGTCACAAACCAAAGTAACGCTGGACGGCAGGAAAAATTAGGTAAGCGAGCCCCGAAGGGATGGATTCGGCCATCGAATGATGTTGCCCAGGGAAAGCCGCTCGGAGGCATCCACTCGATCAAAGGTGCACCACCCAGTGATCGACCCGCCGCCCAGGGAGGTGTATAGGGCCTCCCCGGACTTGCAGCGATCCTTCTCGTCAAATAAATAAAACCATGACGGCTTGCGCCCTAGTCAAAAGGATAAAACATGGTCAAATATAAAATGACAAGGAAAGGCTGCTAATTAAAAACCGGCTCGCGGGGTCATAGGGGCACGGCTTCAGCCACTGGTGGATTGTAAAAGTGGTCGTAGTCCAAGAAGCCGTGGTATATCTCGATGGACGATCGGAGCGCCATCAGAGATATACTCTTAAATATCTTCCTCCGATTTAGCCCTAACCTGCGTAAGGCTTTGAGCGTATCGGAGGGCATCGCCCCTCGCGTACCAACCACAATGGGTAGTACTTCCCCACTCGTGTGTCCAAACATCGTTTGGACTTGAGGCAACAGACCGCGATACTTTCGTATCTTCTCATCCCTTGCGCGAGACAGGTTCTCCCCATCCTCATGGCGGACGGTGACATCGACCACGAAGACCCCTTCCCGGTTCGCTATGACCAGGTCGGGTTTGAGGTTCCCCGATCCCACTAGGGTGAGCTGCGGCTCTTTGCTGACCACTGTTGCCTCATCCCTCTGACATTCGGACTCAATGAGATCACGGATCTCATTGTGCCTATGGATCCGAGCGGGCTTAGTGTGTGTACACTGCCCGAGAATGTGGGCTAGCGTCTCCTTACCAACCCAACATCTGCGACATCTCAGATCCGCCTGGGGCCGTGCTCGGTGTAGACTAGTACGATTTCCACCAGTGTTGGTTCTCAGCTGTAAAGCGGTGATGAACCGGCAGGGCTTCAACAGAGTAGGGTCCCGAAGGAATTCGTTCGCCCACCTGTCTCCCGCGAGGGCCGAGACAGCCCTGCCCTGAGCACCCAAAGCCTTCCAGGTTTCGAGCTCCTGCTTGGCAAACCGAGTTTTTAATCGTCGCAAGTCGGTTGCCGTGTATGGGTAATTTACCCGAACGCTATTAGCCAGTCTACGGAGACGTGCAGTAGTACTGACGCATCCGGCAAGAGCTCTTACGGCGGGGTCAGGCGAGTTTTGGAACCTGAGCCCGGCCATTAACGCCACCCTAGGAACTAGCCGCTCTAGCCGCGGCATACCCAGTCCTCCGTCTCCCCTACCACAATAGAGAACCCCGTTACAGATCGATTGTGGCAGGTGCATAAAGCGTTTTAGGGAATTCCGCACCTCTTGGTCTATCTCGCGCAAGGTACTGGCCGCTGGTAGGGCAACCACCAGCTCATGCAGAATTCCCGGGACTAGGTAAGTACGGAGGAGATTTAGCTTCTGGTGCGGCTTAAGGGCGAGGCGTTCAACCCTGGACAAGATTCCGGAGAATCTAGTCCGTAGAGCGTTCAAGTCCAAACCGCGCCATGGCGAAAAACTCGCTCCGAGATAGGGGAAGTTCTCGTCCGCTGTGGCCGCGCGGACGGCTTCCCTCTGCCCTTTGATGCCGGGGTCCCCTAGGTACCAAGAGTCTCTAGTTTTAACAAATTGGAAGGCCAAACACTTGGGCACGGACAGCGACATACCCAAGTTTCCTAAGTAGCCTTCCACAACACCCAGGAGACGCTGCGCCTTCGGGGCGTCTGACGCTAACAAGACTAAGTCGTCAGCGAAGGCGAGACAAGAAATGTTTGATCCGTCAGGCAACGGATATCCCGGCATAGACTCCAGCTGTTCTAACATTGGCTCCATGACCATGTTGAAAAGCAGGGGAGACAGAGGGTCACCCTGCTTAACGCCTCGCTGGAGCACCACCTCAATACAACCGTTATGGTGAGCTATACGGGTGTAAAGGGCCCGATAGCTCTCCAGGACCAACTCCGCGATCGGGGAGGGGACCCCTTTCCTTCGGAGCGCATGTTCGATTGCCTGGTGCGGTACTGTGTCAAAGGCTTTGCTAACATCCAGCACCACACCGACACCACCCTTCTCCGATTTCATCAACCGGGTGATCTGGTCCAACAGTTGTATGTTTGCGAAACAGCCCGCTTCCGCCACGAACCCTTTTTGCCGAGGATTCGTTCTGACAACCTTGCGTAGATTTTGATCAACGATTCCCCAGAACACGCGACTGAGGAGAGAACTTATCGTGATCGGCCTATAATTGACCACTTGTGTATGATCCTTCCCCTCTTTAGGAATCAGCGTGGTCCTATGTTCCTTCCAGGCGGCGGGCACCCGCCCAGAAGCAAGCACTAGGTTATAAACGCCAGCTAGCAGCCTAGGTACTATGCGGCCGGAAAGAGCTGCCCTTTTAATGTTATCCGGGCCGCAGGCTGTGGACCCCTTGATCCTGCCGAGGCGTTTCCTGACGTCCGCCTCCGTAATGGGCTCAAATAGCTCCAGACCCAATACGGGCCCACCAGCAGGATCAGCTAGCCGCACATCCACCCCCGTTCCCCAGAGGGCAGAATACAGGTCGCTTACGTCCTGTCGGGCTAGGTCGTGGGTACGCTGAGCTGTAAAATCCGTACCCAGACGAACATGCTTTGCAAGAAGGCCGGCGTCCTTCTTGTAGAGGTCCTGCGCGCGAGCGTACAAGTACCGCTTACGCGCTCTATTGGCGGGGCGGCTCGGTTTACGGCCACCAGGAGGGCTAGATTCCCCTGTGGAACCACCAAGGAAATCTACGAGGGCACCGTAGACTGCTTCCACCACTTCCTGGCTTGGCAGTTCATGGAGCCTCGCCGCATCGCGCAACAAGCGCAGCACCTCCCGGCCGCCTGTGCGGCAGATAGAAGGATCCCAACCCCTCATACCTGTCAAGAGCGCTCTCGCCATTCTGCCTCCGTTAGAACAGCCACAGGCGGGAGGACATTAACGAAATCCGGTGAAGTCGGACTATGGGCCACAGCATCGCTCAAAACAGTTTCCCCGGTAAAGCCGGCTGGGTCGGCTTGGGTGACCGCACCGGGTAAGACGGGGGGGGGCCGCCGCCGTCATTCTCAACCTCACCGAATTCCACGTCCTCATCGGACACTACAACTTGGTCCTGCGGAGACCGAGGTCCACTCAGAACGTGTACATCCCCGCTCTCTTGGGGAGATACGGGACGTTCAGCAAACGGATCCCCCTCCGGCTGCACCAATTCCGGCGAGCTAAGGCTACTGCTCGGGGGTCCAGGAGAGACTGGGAGAACATCGGCCGAGGTCCCACTCACCGACCGGGGTGACTCACTACCGCCAGCCACCGATGAACTCCCAGCGTCCTCAGCCGCAGCCAAGAACGCATCCCTCACCCGGATGTACGCGGGCTCACATCTCTTGTCTCTCACTTGTTTCGCGGTTTTGGTTCCCAACCTGGCCGCAATCTTTGCAGCCAACGTGGGATCTCCACGCCACTCGCCCTCCAACTGGTACATCAGGCGAAGCTCATCCGCAGTGAACTTTCCTGTTCCCCTACCGGCAGTTCTAGGGGCCGTGCTTGAAGTTGGAGCGGCGGTACGCTGTCTTCGCAGATTAGCCGTTGCAGGATGCATACGGTTAGTGTGTTGGGACAAACCGCGTTGAGTCGCATAACTCTGAGTGCATTCCCCGCATGCGAAGGCCTTGGTCTGCTTGGGGCCAGGGCATTTAGGGATATGGCACAGTCTGATGCTTTCCACGGAACTGCGAATGACAATTCCTGCACTCAAATATAATGAGGTGGTCCGCATGTTTCTCCCCCAAATGAGAAACGTAATCATTTAGACAAAGTGCCTTGTATCGTCCGCCAGGCCCTTGGAGACAGATAGGGCAATCGGTGACTACGAACGGCAACGATACAATAAATTCTTGTTGGGGCCGCGGAGACGGTGGAAGTCCATGTCCAGCACTCAATCCAGTGGCTCCACGTCCAGTCACCCTGCGCACGGAGCCATGTGCGCGAGGGGCCAAGGCTTCTTCTACTAATTCAGCGACTAGTAGGAATTAGACCGAGGGGTAGTCAGCCCCAAGGCCCACTTCGCCCCGGGGGGCTTTAGCCTGCACACTTAGCTAGATCCCAGCCGTAGCCAAAAGTATCGGACCAGAACTACACCATGATCCCTGGTTCTCGTGACCCGGGAAATCTGGAACTTTTCCTTCCTCGGGTCCAGGATCTTCTTTAGGGTTAGCTCCGTCATTGCCGACGAAGCCCCCTGACCAGGTTTGATAGGGACCACCTTTACAGTGGCCCGCTTAATTTTGGCCGGCGCCTGCGCTGGCGGCGGCGGACCTACCCGCTTAGGCGCAGGCGCGGCTGTTACGGAGGCGAAGGAGACAGGCTTCTTTACCTTCTCCTCCACTCTCTTAATTGATTTGTGGAGCTCGCCCAAAGCCTCACCCGTTACCGGCTTGAAACTTCGGACTCCTTCCACAACCTGGTCCACCTTGCCGGATAGTCGACTGACGACTGAATCCAGCGCAAGGTTTGCACCCTGGAGGCCTTCACACTTCAACGCCAGCCCGGTCACCAACAACGTACATTCACTCAAATAAGAGTCGACTAAGTGGCGCAACTCCACCGCGACTCTAGATTCCTTTTTTGAGGAGATCTTGGCCCACTCAGCCCTCATCTCCTCAATTCGCCCCACACTTCCAGCCCCCGAGGCCTCCCGCCTTTCGACAGGCTTAACCTCCGGTGCCTTGGGCGCAGGAACGGATGTAGCACCTCCGCTTACCTCCTTCCCAGACTTCGTAGGGCGCCGCACTTCTGACTTGGCGCCCCCCTCTTTGCCTGGTCCTCGCTGGACGGGCCCGGCTTTCGCCTTCACCGGACAGCTCGGAACCGCGGTTTCAGGCAGGATTTCCTGCAATGCCGCAGCACTCGGATGCTCCACTATCCGAGGGGCTTCCGTGACCTCCTTATCGGAGGACCGGGGCCTCGGCGGCGACCTGCCGAGTGACCTCCTCGGCAAGAAGGGGTCACCGGAGACCAGGTCCTTGGCCAAACCGACCAAGTCATCCATGCAACCTCCCCCGGATTGCTCCATCGCAGAATCTAGCAATACACCAACTGTGGTGCCAGACACTACAACCACAGTTTGTTTGAAACTATCACCTATCACAAGTCCTGGTGAGCGTCAAACCTCTTATACCCCGACGGACCGTCTGTTCGGCAGCCCAATCGAGGAGTCGAAGAATGAAACACTCCTACCACCGGCTAGGTTGGAGCGGAGAACCGCTTCTCGAACCTGCCAGAGGATCTGAAAAATTTCTGGCCTCACCAACTACGAAAACGGGGACACGTTGTATTCAAAGGAAACGTCTTATTTAGCCGACAGCAGCACTCCTGCAACACACTACGCCGCCGCTCGGTTAAACTCCTCACAGCAACGTAGGTTGACTAACCGCTGCTGATCGTTGTCAACCCCGACGACGAGAACGTAGAACGCTGTACTTGCAGAATCAAATTAAGCACCGGTTGCTAAGCACAAGTTATACAGCACGGGGCCAGAGGCCGAGAAGCGATCAGTAGGGTAATTTGGTTAACTGGCATTTCTCCCACCACCACCCCATTCGGTCGCCCTAGAGCATAGACCAAATGTTCCGTGCCAAGAACGGCTACTGAGCCTCGAACAGTTTAGCGACCCAAATCCTAAAAGCTCCTAGTGAGCTACCTAACATGCGTGAGCGAATCAAGCAGGGCGCCATACAGCACCCGCTGAAGTGTCCCAATCGCTCACTTGTCAAACGTAAACTAGATCGGGGAGGCGCACCCCTTGTACAATTTATTTATCGTCGATTTAATAAAAAGGACAGCAATTTTGGCTGCCACGCCTCGGTCGCTGAATGCCAGCTAGTACCTGTCCACCATTTAACAGCGCTTGGAGCTGATTTGGCTGGTGGCCAGCCCTCTTACCAAGGTAATAGGTTTCCAGCAGCAAAGCTTTCAGGAGTCTAAATGCATTTACATTTATTCCCTTACATTTACCGATGACGGTTGAACATAGCAACCTCATCGAGGAACTCCCACACGGTCCGACAGTGCGGCTCTCGCCACACTGCCTCGCCGCTTGTGAGCGGCCAGGTTTCCCCCTGACCTCTAAGTTCCAGGGTGGCACGGTCTCTGGCCCCCCCAAGGGCCGGGCAGTCGTACATCATGTGTACATTTGACTGGACCTCCCCGCAGACACACAACTCATCAGCCACCAGGCGAAACCGAAACAGATATTGGTTTAGATTCACATGGTTGGTGAGCACCTGGGCACCCGACGCCTTTTAGAAGGAACTCGAGGCATACCATCCCCCCAAATCCTGTATAAAATTATACAAGGATCTACCCTTAGTCGTGGTGTGCCATTCAAGCTGCCATGCCTCCATCGCGAGGCTTTGAAGCCTTTTCCGCAGACGGGAGATGGGCAACTGGACGAAATTTTGCTCCGGTGCATTGTGATCACCGTTCCGATCCGGTTCTGGCCCGGCTCGAAACCGCATCCCAAATGCCTCGGCCTCCCGACCTCTACGCAACTTCCACATGACTGCCCGAATTTTCACCACTAAATCGATTGGGAGAGCCTTTCCCAATACAGTAGTAGCCTCGTAGGAGGTTGTTTTAAATACCCCAGTGCATACAATCATGGCTCTGCGCTGGGCACTCCTTAAATTTTGAAGTAGTGCTCTATTTCTTTCCAACCTGTGCGCCCAAACCGGCGCCGCGTATGCGATCATACTCTCGAAGACGCCTCGGTACACCAAGTACATTTGGCGGCCCGACAGCCCGTAGTCTTTCCGAGCAATCCGTCTAAGTTTGTGCATCACAGAGACGGCGTCCGCCGCAACTTGCTTAATATGGTTACTAAACAGCAACTTATCATCAAACAAAACACCTAGGTACTTATGAACCCTTACTCGGATGATTACACAGCCTTTATATTTAATGTGGGGGTTTCGACTGCATGATAATTTGTCTGCGCCCTTTAGAAGCATAAACTTCGTCTTGGGCACAGAAATTTTTAAATTTTGAATGTCCATCCAGCCTTCGGCGGTTGACAAAGCCGCCTGCGCTCTGCTTTCTAGCTGTGGTCGTGAATCTCCACGAACTAAAAGGAGACAGTCATCGGCGAAAGCCTAGGCCGTGACTCCTTCTGGGAAAGTCAATCCCAGAAATCCGTCAAACACCAGGTCTTAAGTAGGGTAAAGAGGACCTCGAGGTTGTACTCCTCAAGGAGCCTCATGGCCTCGCACGTGGCTGCCCGGGAATGATGCAGATTAATCTGCCCCAGGCGTATGCGTTCAAAGTGGAAGATGTCCCCAAGGGCTTCTGACCGTTCAAGCGTCGCCATAAGCTGTGTTGTTAACAGCTCGAGCCCGTGCTATATCGTACGCCTTACACAGCCGACCCCCTACCCTGTGTCCGGCATTACTGCCTTTCACCTGGCAGCAGGCGGCGCACTTGGGTGGCGACGACTTGGCAGGGCAGTTGGTTGCCCTGTGCCCCGGAGCGGCACAGTGGCCACACATCTCCTTTTGCGCTCGGCAACGGAGAGCGGTGTGCCCAAATCCCTGACACTTAAAGCATCGGGCTACCTGAACATGGTCGACAACTCTACAGGCCGTCCACCCAAAAAACAGTCTTCCACTGGCCACTAAAACCTGCCGGATCTTTGGCGAGGTCTCGAGTACCCAGTGACTCTTCAGGGATTCCTTTCTCCCCAGCTGCCGGATCACCTTAGTTCCCCTAAGGAAGTCCTCGACGGTCATATCCAACATTGGATTTTGACCGTGGATTGCTATGAGGATTTCAGGCTCCTCTACCCGCGTTGCCCTTGGCATATCATAAACCAATATCTGTGGCTTACGCTCGGCTAGCAACTGAGCCTTCAGCCCGTTCTTTACAAGAACCTCTGCCTCCAGCAGTTGTTTTGCCTGTCGCTCATTTGTGACCTCCAGAACGACACCATGATCCCTTGTATTAGTGACCCGGGAAATCTGGAACTTTTCTTTCATCGGGTCCAGGATCTTCTTCAGGGTTAGCTCCGTCATTGCAGACGAAGCCCCCTGACCAGGCTTAATTGGGATCACCTTTACAGTGGCCCGCTTAATTTTGGCCGGCGCCTGTGCTGGCGGCGGCGGACCAACCCGCTTAGGCGCAGGCGCGGCTGTTACTGAGGCGAAGGAGATAGGCTTCTTTACCTTCTCCTCCACTCTCTGAATCGACTTGTGGATCTCGCCCAAAGCTTCATCCGTTACCGGCTTGAAGCTCCGGACTCCTTCTACCACCTGGTCTACCTTGCCGGATAGTCGACTGACGACTGAATCCAGCGCAAGGTTTGCACCCTGGAGGCCTTCACATTTCATCGCCAGCCCGGTTACCATCAGCACACATTCACTTAAATAAGAGTCGACTAGGTGGCGTAGTTCCACCGCGACTCTTGATTCCTTCTTCGAGGAGATCTTGGCCCACTCGGCCCTCATCTCCTCAATCCGCCCCACACTTCCAGCCCCCGAGGCCTCCCGCCTTTCGACAGGCTTAACCTCCGGTGCCTTGGGCGCGGGAACGGATGCAGCGTCTCCGCTTACCTCCTTCCCAGACTTCGTAGGGCGCCGCACTTCTGACTTGGCGCCCCCCTCTTTGCCTGGTCCTCGCTGGACGGGCCCGGCTTTCGCCTTCACCGGACAGCTCGGAACCGCGGTATCGGGCAGGATTTGCTGCAATGCCGCAGCACTCGGATGCTCCAGTTTACGAGGGGCTTCCGTGACCTCCTTATCGGAGGACCGGGGCCTCGGCGGCGACCTGCCGAGTGACCTCCTTGGCAAGAAGGGATCAACGGAGACCAGGTCCTTGGCCAAACCGACCAAGTCATCCATGCAACCTCCCCCGGATTGCTCCATGGCTATATCTGACACTACACCAACTGCGTTGCCAGACACTACAAACACAGCAGAAGCCTATCACCTGTCACAAGTCTTGGGTGAGCGTCTATACCTCTTATACCTCGACGGACCGTCTGTTCGGCAGCCCAATCGAGGAGTCGAAATATAAAGCGCTCCTACCACCGGCTAGGTTGGAGCGGAAAACCGCTTCTCGAACCTGCCAGAGGATCTGAAAAATTTATCTGGCCTCACCAACTACGAAATGGGGACACGTTGTAAACAAAGGAAACGTCCTTATTTAGCCGACAGCAGCACTCCTGCAACACACTACGCCGCTGCTCGGTTAAACGCCTCACAGCAACGCAGGTTGACTAACCGCTGCTGATCGTTGTCAACCCCGACGACGAGAACGTAGAACGCTGTACTTGCAGAATCGAGTTAAGCACCGGTTGCTAAGCACAAGTTTTACAGCACGGGGCCAGAGGCCGAGAAGCGATCAGTAGGGTAATTTGGTTAGCTGGCATTTCTCCCGCCACCACCCCATTCGGTCGCCCTAGAGCATAGACCAAATGTACTGTGCCAATAAACGGCTACTGAGCCTCGAAACAGATTTGCGACCTCGTTATCCTAATTGCTCCTAGTGAGCTCCTATCTTGCGTGAGCGGTTAAGCTGGGCGCCGTACAGCACCCGCCTATGTGTCCCTACCGCTCACTTGTCACATTAAAACTAAATCGGGGAGGCGCACCCCTTGTTACAATTAAAACAATAAAAGTTACAAAATTAAAAGACGGCAATTTAAGCCGCCACGCCTCGGTCGCTGTTTGCCAGCTAGTGTCTGTCCACCATTTAAGCGCTTGGAGCTTTATTGGCTGATGGCAGCCATTATTTCTAGGAAGGTTTTCACCGACACGCCACAGTAATCAATTATTCCCCATTAAAATTAGCTTATACTACCGATGACGGTTGAACATCGCAACCTCATCGAGGAACTCCCACACGGTCCGACAATGCGGCTCACGCCACATTGACTCGCCGTTTATGAGCGGCCAGTTTTCCCCCTGACCTCTAAGTTCCAGGGTGGCCCGGTCTCTGGCCCCCCCAAGAGCAGGGCAGTCGAACATTAGGTGTTCGTTCGACTGGACCTCCCCACAGACGCACAACTCATCAGCCGCTAGGCGAAACCTGAACAGATATTGCATCAAATTCACGTGGTTGGTGAGCACTTGGGCACCCGCCGCCCTTAAAAATGAACTTGAGGCATACCATCCCCCCAGATCCTGTATAAATCTATACAGAGATCTTCCCTTAGACGTGGTGTGCCATTCATGCTGCCATGCCTCCATCGCGAGGCCCCAAAGCCTCTTCCGCAGGCGGGAAATGGGCAACTGTTCGAAATTTAAACCCGGTGCATTGCGATCACCGTTCCGTTCCGGTTCTAGCCCGGCCCGAAACCGTATCCCAAATACCTCGGTTTCCCGACCTCTTCGCAACTTCCACATGGCTGCTCGAACTTTCACCACTAAATCGATTGGGAGAGCCTTTCCCAATACGGTAGTAGCCTCGTAGGAGGTTGTTTTAAAAACACCAGTGCATACAATTAAGGCTCTGCGCTGGGCACTCCTTAAATTTAGAAGCAGTGCTCTATTTCTATCCAACCTATGCGCCCAAACTGGCGCCGCGTATGCAATCATAGCCTCGAAGACACCTCGGTACACTAAGTACATTTGGCGACCAGAAAGCCCGTAGTCTTTCCGAGCAATCCTTCTAAGTTTGTGCATCACAGAGACGGCGTCCGCCGCAACTTGTCTAATGTGGTTGCTAAAAAGCAACTTATCATCAAACAAAACACCTAGGTACTTATGAACCCTTACTCGGCTGATTACACAGCCTTTATACTTAATGTGGGGGTTTCGACTGCATGATAATTTGTCTGCGCCCTTTAGAAGCATAAACTTCGTCTTGGGCACAGAAATCTTTAAATTTTGCATGTCCATCCAGCCTTCGGCGGTTGACAAGGCCGCCTGCGCTCTACTTTCCAGCTGTGGTCGTGAATTTCCACGAACTAAAAGGAGACAGTCATCGGCGAAAGCCTGGGCCGTGACTCCTTCTGGGAATGTCAACCCCAGAAATCCATCGAACACCAGGTTCCACAGCAGGGGACCGAGAACGGAACCCTGCGGGCTTCCCCTGGTGACGGATTTTTCCACAACTAGGTGCGCATCTTTAAACAGGGCCGTACGGTTAGACAAATAGTCTCGTACCACGGCCTGTATGGCTTCGGGAACATCGCGGCGTTCCAAAGCATAGAGGACAGAACTCCAACACAAAGAAGGAAATGCTGCCTCTATATCAATAAAAATAGCCAAAACATATTTGCAGTCGGCGCTTTCCACCTCGGTAAGAGCATTTAAGATGCAATCCTCGGTGCCAACCCCTTTCATGAAGCCATATTGGCCTCGATTTAGAATACAGCTCATATCGATGCCTTCCTCGAGCCGTTCCACAACCAGCCTTTCCAGCAACTTGCCGAGTAGATCAGTAGGGTAATTTGGTTAGCTGGCATTTCTCCCGCCACCACCCCATTCGGTCGCCCTAGAGCATAGACCAAATGTACTGTGCCAATAAACGGCTACTGTGCCTCAAAACAGATTTGCGACCTCGTTTCCTAATTGCTCCTAATGAGCTCCTATCATGCGTGAGCGGTTAAGCTGGGCGCCATACAGCACCCGCCTATGTGTCCCTACCGCTCACTTGTCACATTAAAACTAAATCGGGGAGGCGCACCCCTTGTTACAATTAAAACAAACAAGTTACATATTAAAAGACGGCAATTTAAGCCGCCACGCCTCGGTCGCTGTTTGCCAGCTAGTGCCTGTCCACCATTTAAGCGCTTGGAGCTTTATTGGCTGATGGCAGCCATTGTTTCCGGGAAGGTTTTCACCGACACGCTACAGGAATCAATAATTCCCCATTAAAATTAAGTTACCGATGACGGTTGAACATCGCATGGATTCGGACTTGGAACCAGACCGAATCCATGAAGCTTGCTATTGAAATCCCCATGGCCGGTCAGGGCCTGCGTCATGTGATGGTCAACCGTTAGCCATTTTCTCTTACATCTTTCCCGTACTTTGGGAAAGATCGCGTACGTATATCGACCTTTATCAGATGTTTCCCACCTTCTCTGCCACTCACTATATCCTTCTTCTTCTATCGCTTTTATCTTCCTCGATAGATCTTCTTTGTCGATACACGTCGTCTTCTTTAGCTGTCTGATCTTCGACCACTCTCGTGCTTTTATGTCCAACGGCTTCACACCTGCCACAACACAGACTGCATCTCCAGACACCGTCTTGTACCCCTGAATGACCGTTAACAAGATCAACCGTTGGATACTCAACGGTATCTTTCTGAAGTGCACCAACTCCGTTTTATGCGCCCATATCGATGCCGCATACAGCATAATTCCTTCCGCTAGACCTTTATACAGGATCTTCAGCGTCTGGAAGTCGAGTCCCCACTTATAGTTTACGACCCGCCGGATCTTATTATATGCTGCATGCGCTTTCCCGCAGACCTGTGTCACATGCTCCTTGTAATTTAAACGTTCATCGAGGATCACACCTAAATGCCTCTGGGTCTTGGCATATCTTATATTCTTCTCCCCGATCTTCACTAGTGGCTTCCTCTGCAATACACCTTTTAACAACATCATCGTTGTTTTTTCAGCGCTAAACTGCATCTTGTGCATAGAACTCCAGTTCTGTAATATCTCGACTGCCTTCGCCGCTCTTTCTTCGATTTGGTTCCGCGTGTTCCCTTCGACGACTAGCTGTGCATCGTCTGCATACGCTCGGAGCTGACAGCCCTCCGGCAACCGAAGTATTAGGAAGGTGTCAAACTCCACTATCCACAACAGGGGCCCGAGCACGCTCCCCTGAGGGCACCCCTTTGTTAGGAACTTCTTCCATTCCGCGGAACCATGTCGTAGTATAACCTCTCTCTCGGCGAAGTAACTACACAGGAACTGGTGTTCCTCCCATGTAGCACCCCGCCTTCTCAACTGGTATATCACTGACGGCCACCACATTCTGTCGAATGCACCCGAGATATCCAGGAAGATGCACAAGACGTACTCGCTGTCAGAACTTTTGATCGCCTCTATCAATGATGTGATTGCGTCCTCCGTCCCTCTTCCAGGCCGAAAACCATACTGGTGATCGGAGAGAAGCTCTTCTTTATTCAGCCGACTATATATCCTGTTAAACAACACTTTCTCATACAGTTTCCCCAACACCGGTAAAAGTGTTAGGGGTCTGTACGATTTCGGCGAAGTCGGATCCTTCCCCTGTCCTTTATAAAGGATTTTCACCATCCCAAATTTCCAGCATGCTGGAAATTTGCCGGTCTTTAGTAACACATTGAATAATCGTGTTAGCTCTCTCTTACAATGCGGGAAGGCCGCTTTCACCAATTCGGCTGTCACGCCATCAAACCCCGGCGCCTTTCCCTTCTTTAGGGACACCACCGCTCCCGCAATCTCCTCTTCTGAAATTTCGTCTGAATGGACATTCGTCTGAAATTCCAGAACACTCCTTCTTATGCGCTGATGGTATTCCGTCTCCTCGTATTCATTATCATCCGGCAACAGTTCGTCCAGCAGCTTCATTACAACGAACTTTTTGTCCGTTACTACCTGACCGCCGAATTCCATAGAGGACAGAAGCACCTCCTCCTTTCTTCTATCTGTCACGAGACGATACACTATTCCCCACGGGTCTCTATTACCTTGGTCCGTCACGAACGTACGCCAGGAATTCCTTTTTGCAGTTCTCACCGCGTTAAAATACTCATTCCTGGCCCGCCGATATTCGCCACATTTCCATTCGCGACGAACCAGGTCTCTCTCCTTCTGAGGGTTCTTTCTTTTTCGCCTCATTGCGCTTTGCAACTCGCGCAATTCATCTGTCCACCAAAACGCCTTCTTCTCTTTACCCGTGGCTTTTGGCATCGCCGCGTTTGCCGCTCCTACCAGTTCCTCCATGAAATTCTCGGCCAGTTCGTCTTCTCCGACCGTTCCGAGTTTCTTGCTCCATCTGCTCATGTTCTTTCTTAGGCCAAGGCCGAACTTCTCCCAATCCGCCTTACGCAGCAGGAACCTTCCCTTCTCGACTCTCGAGTCCAACACCGGCACTCTCTCACGAGCCTCTTCAAATTTAACATCATACACTATCATTCTGTGGTCGCTGCTTCCTTCGTCTAGTACACTCCAGTCCGCAACGACCACACCGTGTCCTTTCTGCAGCGTGAGATCGATGTTTGTGCCGTCGAAATGTCTCCGCTCGTCCACATTGCCACGGTAAGTGGGAAGCTCTCCTTCCTGATTACAGATGTTCAAATCATACTGCGCGATGAGGTCCTCTAACTTCTCTCCTCGACCACGCCAATCCCTTTCCGCACTGTACCATAGCGGTGACTTCGCATTGACATCCCCGGCCAGGAGCAGGTCTTGATCTCCTAATTCTCTAATGATCGTTTCCCAACACTGCAGGTGTTCGTCGATGGGTTGCCCGTATTGAAAATACGAGGACACCACCGACAAATTACCTCTACCTGATGTAATTGTGACAGCCACATGATGAGCGCTCGTGAGCTGCCTCTGGAACAATGCATCAATCTCTTTCCGCATTGCTATTACTGACATAGCCCCTTTTCCTACATGGAAGCATTTCCACTCTCCGTCAATTCCCGGCAGTCGTCCCTCCACTACATAGGGGTGTTGCAGGAGAGCCACATCAGCGTTGTAACTGGCCAACATGGTCCCCAGCTCCACCTGAGCTATGTATGAACCCTGGAGATTCACCTGTACGAATCTATACATCTGTCCTTGCGATTAAATTCCGCTCGGCCCAAATTAGCGCTGGACACGACGGGTCCCTGCTGCTGTGATTGGCTTTCTTCCTCAGCCTCTTGCAGCTCGCACATACCGGTGGCTTATCCTTCGCAGGGCAGGCTTCCTTTTTGTGCCCCTCGGTCGAACAGTGTGAACAGACCTCCGGGCTTTTACAATATTTCGCCACGTGTCCAAGACCGAGACAATTGAAACACCGCGTTACCCGTACAAAATCCCTTATCTTGCACGCCTGGTACTCGATAAAGATCCTGTTCGAATCCACGAATTTCTCGCGGAACTCCTTAGAGACTTCTAACACGTAGTGTATGAAGTCCCCATCCTTCTTTCCGGTCTTGAACGCAACCTTTACCTGCTTTGCAAACTCCTCTTTCTTCCACCCGGTATTCTGCTTCCGCATTGCCTCGAGCACGTCCTTTTCTTCGAGCATTCTCGGAACGTCGAATACAATCATTCTCGGGCGCAGCTGCCTTTCATTCCTCGACTTTATCGTGAGCCCCTCGAGTGATTTACTTGCCTTTATCTTCTTCTCTGTCTCAGAATCCTGGGTGACTATCTTCACCCCTTTCGGATTCTCTCTTAGGCTAATTATTTTTAGCCCCTCCTTTCTGGGCTTTAGCTTACTGGCAATTTCTGCCTTAAAAGCAGAAATTGCCAGGGAGTCGATGAGACTCCCTCATCCGGCTTGTCGACTAGTATCACCTTAGTCGCTTTCTTCGGACCTCTAGCGATCTCGCTAAAGGTCTTGACCGCCAGTAGATAGGGACAGCGAGAATCTCGTTAATCCATTCATGCGCGTCACTAATTGGATGACGAGGCATTTGGCTACTTCTGCTGGCATCCCATGCGTAAGCACCGGAGCCAGGACTTCCCACGCTTTACCCTCAATCGGGAAGGGGCGAGGTCACCCTACAGTGAGAACTTGTAAGGATGGAGGCTTACCCACAGTTTCGCACACCACCCTGCCTCGACGAGATTCCAACACCCCAACTAGCGGCCGGTCACAAACCAAAGTAACGCTGGACGGCAGGAAAAATTAGGTAAGCGAGCCCCGAAGGGATGGATTCGGCCATCGAATGATGTTGCCCAGGGAAAGCCGCTCGGAGGCATCCACTCGATCAAAGGTGCACCACCCAGTGATCGACCCGCCGCCCAGGGAGGTGTATAGGGCCTCCCCGGACTTGCAGCGATCCTTCTCGTCAAATAAATAAAACCATGACGGCTTGCGCCCTAGTCAAAAGGATAAAACATGGTCAAATATAAAATGACAAGGAAAGGCTGCTAATTAAAAACCGGCTCGCGGGGTCATAGGGGCACGGCTTCAGCCACTGGTGGATTGTAAAAGTGGTCGTAGTCCAAGAAGCCGTGGTATATCTCGATGGACGATCGGAGCGCCATCAGAGATATACTCTTAAATATCTTCCTCCGATTTAGCCCTAACCTGCGTAAGGCTTTGAGCGTATCGGAGGGCATCGCCCCTCGCGTACCAACCACAATGGGTAGTACTTCCCCACTCGTGTGTCCAAACATCGTTTGGACTTGAGGCAACAGACCGCGATACTTTCGTATCTTCTCATCCCTTGCGCGAGACAGGTTCTCCCCATCCTCATGGCGGACGGTGACATCGACCACGAAGACCCCTTCCCGGTTCGCTATGACCAGGTCGGGTTTGAGGTTCCCCGATCCCACTAGGGTGAGCTGCGGCTCTTTGCTGACCACTGTTGCCTCATCCCTCTGACATTCGGACTCAATGAGATCACGGATCTCATTGTGCCTATGGATCCGAGCGGGCTTAGTGTGTGTACACTGCCCGAGAATGTGGGCTAGCGTCTCCTTACCAACCCAACATCTGCGACATCTCAGATCCGCCTGGGGCCGTGCTCGGTGTAGACTAGTACGATTTCCACCAGTGTTGGTTCTCAGCTGTAAAGCGGTGATGAACCGGCAGGGCTTCAACAGAGTAGGGTCCCGAAGGAATTCGTTCGCCCACCTGTCTCCCGCGAGGGCCGAGACAGCCCTGCCCTGAGCACCCAAAGCCTTCCAGGTTTCGAGCTCCTGCTTGGCAAACCGAGTTTTTAATCGTCGCAAGTCGGTTGCCGTGTATGGGTAATTTACCCGAACGCTATTAGCCAGTCTACGGAGACGTGCAGTAGTACTGACGCATCCGGCAAGAGCTCTTACGGCGGGGTCAGGCGAGTTTTGGAACCTGAGCCCGGCCATTAACGCCACCCTAGGAACTAGCCGCTCTAGCCGCGGCATACCCAGTCCTCCGTCTCCCCTACCACAATAGAGAACCCCGTTACAGATCGATTGTGGCAGGTGCATAAAGCGTTTTAGGGAATTCCGCACCTCTTGGTCTATCTCGCGCAAGGTACTGGCCGCTGGTAGGGCAACCACCAGCTCATGCAGAATTCCCGGGACTAGGTAAGTACGGAGGAGATTTAGCTTCTGGTGCGGCTTAAGGGCGAGGCGTTCAACCCTGGACAAGATTCCGGAGAATCTAGTCCGTAGAGCGTTCAAGTCCAAACCGCGCCATGGCGAAAAACTCGCTCCGAGATAGGGGAAGTTCTCGTCCGCTGTGGCCGCGCGGACGGCTTCCCTCTGCCCTTTGATGCCGGGGTCCCCTAGGTACCAAGAGTCTCTAGTTTTAACAAATTGGAAGGCCAAACACTTGGGCACGGACAGCGACATACCCAAGTTTCCTAAGTAGCCTTCCACAACACCCAGGAGACGCTGCGCCTTCGGGGCGTCTGACGCTAACAAGACTAAGTCGTCAGCGAAGGCGAGACAAGAAATGTTTGATCCGTCAGGCAACGGATATCCCGGCATAGACTCCAGCTGTTCTAACATTGGCTCCATGACCATGTTGAAAAGCAGGGGAGACAGAGGGTCACCCTGCTTAACGCCTCGCTGGAGCACCACCTCAATACAACCGTTATGGTGAGCTATACGGGTGTAAAGGGCCCGATAGCTCTCCAGGACCAACTCCGCGATCGGGGAGGGGACCCCTTTCCTTCGGAGCGCATGTTCGATTGCCTGGTGCGGTACTGTGTCAAAGGCTTTGCTAACATCCAGCACCACACCGACACCACCCTTCTCCGATTTCATCAACCGGGTGATCTGGTCCAACAGTTGTATGTTTGCGAAACAGCCCGCTTCCGCCACGAACCCTTTTTGCCGAGGATTCGTTCTGACAACCTTGCGTAGATTTTGATCAACGATTCCCCAGAACACGCGACTGAGGAGAGAACTTATCGTGATCGGCCTATAATTGACCACTTGTGTATGATCCTTCCCCTCTTTAGGAATCAGCGTGGTCCTATGTTCCTTCCAGGCGGCGGGCACCCGCCCAGAAGCAAGCACTAGGTTATAAACGCCAGCTAGCAGCCTAGGTACTATGCGGCCGGAAAGAGCTGCCCTTTTAATGTTATCCGGGCCGCAGGCTGTGGACCCCTTGATCCTGCCGAGGCGTTTCCTGACGTCCGCCTCCGTAATGGGCTCAAATAGCTCCAGACCCAATACGGGCCCACCAGCAGGATCAGCTAGCCGCACATCCACCCCCGTTCCCCAGAGGGCAGAATACAGGTCGCTTACGTCCTGTCGGGCTAGGTCGTGGGTACGCTGAGCTGTAAAATCCGTACCCAGACGAACATGCTTTGCAAGAAGGCCGGCGTCCTTCTTGTAGAGGTCCTGCGCGCGAGCGTACAAGTACCGCTTACGCGCTCTATTGGCGGGGCGGCTCGGTTTACGGCCACCAGGAGGGCTAGATTCCCCTGTGGAACCACCAAGGAAATCTACGAGGGCACCGTAGACTGCTTCCACCACTTCCTGGCTTGGCAGTTCATGGAGCCTCGCCGCATCGCGCAACAAGCGCAGCACCTCCCGGCCGCCTGTGCGGCAGATAGAAGGATCCCAACCCCTCATACCTGTCAAGAGCGCTCTCGCCATTCTGCCTCCGTTAGAACAGCCACAGGCGGGA
The DNA here is from genome assembly GCF_047948215.1 of Lycorma delicatula. NCBI lineage: Eukaryota > Metazoa > Arthropoda > Insecta > Hemiptera > Fulgoridae > Lycorma > Lycorma delicatula. The sequence goes on along the minus strand of NC_134455.1, from coordinate 43,793,755 downwards.
GGACATTAACGAAATCCGGTGAAGTCGGACTATGGGCCACAGCATCGCTCAAAACAGTTTCCCCGGTAAAGCCGGCTGGGTCGGCTTGGGTGACCGCACCGGGTAAGACGGGGGGGGGCCGCCGCCGTCATTCTCAACCTCACCGAATTCCACGTCCTCATCGGACACTACAACTTGGTCCTGCGGAGACCGAGGTCCACTCAGAACGTGTACATCCCCGCTCTCTTGGGGAGATACGGGACGTTCAGCAAACGGATCCCCCTCCGGCTGCACCAATTCCGGCGAGCTAAGGCTACTGCTCGGGGGTCCAGGAGAGACTGGGAGAACATCGGCCGAGGTCCCACTCACCGACCGGGGTGACTCACTACCGCCAGCCACCGATGAACTCCCAGCGTCCTCAGCCGCAGCCAAGAACGCATCCCTCACCCGGATGTACGCGGGCTCACATCTCTTGTCTCTCACTTGTTTCGCGGTTTTGGTTCCCAACCTGGCCGCAATCTTTGCAGCCAACGTGGGATCTCCACGCCACTCGCCCTCCAACTGGTACATCAGGCGAAGCTCATCCGCAGTGAACTTTCCTGTTCCCCTACCGGCAGTTCTAGGGGCCGTGCTTGAAGTTGGAGCGGCGGTACGCTGTCTTCGCAGATTAGCCGTTGCAGGATGCATACGGTTAGTGTGTTGGGACAAACCGCGTTGAGTCGCATAACTCTGAGTGCATTCCCCGCATGCGAAGGCCTTGGTCTGCTTGGGGCCAGGGCATTTAGGGATATGGCACAGTCTGATGCTTTCCACGGAACGGCGAATGACAATTCCTGCACTCAAATATAATGAGGTGGTCCGCATGTTTCTCCCCCAAATGAGAAACGTAATCATTTAGACAAAGTGCCTTGTATCGTCCGCCAGGCCCTTGGAGACAGATAGGGCAATCGGTGACTACGAACGGCAACGATACAATAAATTCTTGTTGGGGCCGCGGAGACGGTGGAAGTCCATGTCCAGCACTCAATCCAGTGGCTCCACGTCCAGTCACCCTGCGCACGGAGCCATGTGCGCGAGGGGCCAAGGCTTCTTCTACTAATTCAGCGACTAGTAGGAATTAGACCGAGGGGTAGTCAGCCCCAAGGCCCACTTCGCCCCGGGGGGCTTTAGCCTGCACACTTAGCTAGATCCCAGCCGTAGCCAAAAGTATCGGACCAGAACTACACCATGATCCCTGGTTCTCGTGACCCGGGAAATCTGGAACTTTTCCTTCCTCGGGTCCAGGATCTTCTTTAGGGTTAGCTCCGTCATTGCCGACGAAGCCCCCTGACCAGGTTTGATAGGGACCACCTTTACAGTGGCCCGCTTAATTTTGGCCGGCGCCTGTGCTGGCGGCGGCGGACCTACCCGCTTAGGCGCAGGCGCGGCTGTTATGGAGGCGAAGGAGACAGGCTTCTTTACCTTTTCCTCCACTCTCTTAATTGATTTGTGGAGCTCGCCCAAAGCCTCACCCGTTACCGGCTTGAAACTTCGGACTCCTTCCACAACCTGGTCCACCTTGCCGGATAGTCGACTGACGACTGAATCCAGCGCAAGGTTTGCACCCTGGAGGCCTTCACACTTCAACGCCAGCCCGGTCACCAACAACGTACATTCACTCAAATAAGAGTCGACTAAGTGGCGCAACTCCACCGCGACTCTAGATTCCTTTTTTGAGGAGATCTTGGCCCACTCAGCCCTCATCTCCTCAATTCGCCCCACACTTCCAGCCCCCGAGGCCTCCCGCCTTTCGACAGGCTTAACCTCCGGTGCCTTGGGCGCAGGAACGGATGTAGCGCCTCCGCTTACCTCCTTCCCAGACTTCGTAGGGCGCCGCACTTCTGACTTGGCGCCCCCCTCTTTGCCTGGTCCACGCTGGACGGGCCCGGCTTTCGCCTTCACCGGACAGCTCGGAACCGCGGTTTCAGGCAGGATTTCCTGCAATGCCGCAGCACTCGGATGCTCCACTATCCGAGGGGCTTCCGTGACCTCCTTATCGGAGGACCGGGGCCTCGGCGGCGACCTGCCGAGTGACCTCCTCGGCAAGAAGGGGTCACCGGAGACCAGGTCCTTGGCCAAACCGACCAAGTCATCCATGCAACCTCCCCCGGATTGCTCCATCGCAGAATCTAGCAATACACCAACTGTGGTGCCAGACACTACAACCACAGTTTGTTTGAAACTATCACCTATCACAAGTCCTGGTGAGCGTCAAACCTCTTATACCCCGACGGACCGTCTGTTCGGCAGCCCAATCGAGGAGTCGAAGAATGAAACACTCCTACCACCGGCTAGGTTGGAGCGGAGAACCGCTTCTCGAACCTGCCAGAGGATCTGAAAATTTTCTGGCCTCACCAACTACGAAAACGGGGACACGTTGTATTCAAAGGAAACGTCCTTATTTAGCCGACAGCAGCACTCCTGCAACACACTACGCCGCCGCTCGGTTAAACTCCTCACAGCAACGTAGGTTGACTAACCGCTGCTGATCGTTGTCAACCCCGACGACGAGAACGTAGAACGCTGTACTTGCAGAATCAAATTAAGCACCGGTTGCTAAGCACAAGTTATACAGCACGGGGCCAGAGGCCGAGAAGCGATCAGTAGGGTAATTTGGTTAACTGGCATTTCTCCCACCACCACCCCATTCGGTCGCCCTAGAGCATAGACCAAATGTTCCGTGCCAAGAACGGCTACTGAGCCTCGAACAGTTTAGCGACCCAAATCCTAAAAGCTCCTAGTGAGCTACCTAACATGCGTGAGCGAATCAAGCAGGGCGCCATACAGCACCCGCTGAAGTGTCCCAATCGCTCACTTGTCAAACGTAAACTAGATCGGGGAGGCGCACCCCTTGTACAATTTATTTATCGTCGATTTAATAAAAAGGACAGCAATTTTGGCTGCCACGCCTCGGTCGCTGAATGCCAGCTAGTACCTGTCCACCATTTAACAGCGCTTGGAGCTGATTTGGCTGGTGGCCAGCCCTCTTACCAAGGTAATAGGTTTCCAGCAGCAAAGCTTTCAGGAGTCTAAATGCATTTACATTTATTCCCTTACATTTACCGATGACGGTTGAACATAGCAACCTCATCGAGGAACTCCCACACGGTCCGACAGTGCGGCTCTCGCCACACTGCCTCGCCGCTTGTGAGCGGCCAGGTTTCCCCCTGACCTCTAAGTTCCAGGGTGGCACGGTCTCTGGCCCCCCCAAGGGCCGGGCAGTCGTACATCATGTGTACATTTGACTGGACCTCCCCGCAGACACACAACTCATCAGCCACCAGGCGAAACCGAAACAGATATTGGTTTAGATTCACATGGTTGGTGAGCACCTGGGCACCCGACGCCTTTTAGAAGGAACTCGAGGCATACCATCCCCCCAAATCCTGTATAAAATTATACAAGGATCTACCCTTAGTCGTGGTGTGCCATTCAAGCTGCCATGCCTCCATCGCGAGGCTTTGAAGCCTTTTCCGCAGACGGGAGATGGGCAACTGGACGAAATTTTGCTCCGGTGCATTGTGATCACCGTTCCGATCCGGTTCTGGCCCGGCTCGAAACCGCATCCCAAATGCCTCGGCCTCCCGACCTCTACGCAACTTCCACATGACTGCCCGAATTTTCACCACTAAATCGATTGGGAGAGCCTTTCCCAATACAGTAGTAGCCTCGTAGGAGGTTGTTTTAAATACCCCAGTGCATACAATCATGGCTCTGCGCTGGGCACTCCTTAAATTTTGAAGTAGTGCTCTATTTCTTTCCAACCTGTGCGCCCAAACCGGCGCCGCGTATGCGATCATACTCTCGAAGACGCCTCGGTACACCAAGTACATTTGGCGGCCCGACAGCCCGTAGTCTTTCCGAGCAATCCGTCTAAGTTTGTGCATCACAGAGACGGCGTCCGCCGCAACTTGCTTAATATGGTTACTAAACAGCAACTTATCATCAAACAAAACACCTAGGTACTTATGAACCCTTACTCGGATGATTACACAGCCTTTATATTTAATGTGGGGGTTTCGACTGCATGATAATTTGTCTGCGCCCTTTAGAAGCATAAACTTCGTCTTGGGCACAGAAATTTTTAAATTTTGAATGTCCATCCAGCCTTCGGCGGTTGACAAAGCCGCCTGCGCTCTGCTTTCTAGCTGTGGTCGTGAATCTCCACGAACTAAAAGGAGACAGTCATCGGCGAAAGCCTAGGCCGTGACTCCTTCTGGGAAAGTCAATCCCAGAAATCCGTCAAACACCAGGTCTTAAGTAGGGTAAAGAGGACCTCGAGGTTGTACTCCTCAAGGAGCCTCATGGCCTCGCACGTGGCTGCCCGGGAATGATGCAGATTAATCTGCCCCAGGCGTATGCGTTCAAAGTGGAAGATGTCCCCAAGGGCTTCTGACCGTTCAAGCGTCGCCATAAGCTGTGTTGTTAACAGCTCGAGCCCGTGCTATATCGTACGCCTTACACAGCCGACCCCCTACCCTGTGTCCGGCATTACTGCCTTTCACCTGGCAGCAGGCGGCGCACTTGGGTGGCGACGACTTGGCAGGGCAGTTGGTTGCCCTGTGCCCCGGAGCGGCACAGTGGCCACACATCTCCTTTTGCGCTCGGCAACGGAGAGCGGTGTGCCCAAATCCCTGACACTTAAAGCATCGGGCTACCTGAACATGGTCGACAACTCTACAGGCCGTCCACCCAAAAAACAGTCTTCCACTGGCCACTAAAACCTGCCGGATCTTTGGCGAGGTCTCGAGTACCCAGTGACTCTTCAGGGATTCCTTTCTCCCCAGCTGCCGGATCACCTTAGTTCCCCTAAGGAAGTCCTCGACGGTCATATCCAACATTGGATTTTGACCGTGGATTGCTATGAGGATTTCAGGCTCCTCTACCCGCGTTGCCCTTGGCATATCATAAACCAATATCTGTGGCTTACGCTCGGCTAGCAACTGAGCCTTCAGCCCGTTCTTTACAAGAACCTCTGCCTCCAGCAGTTGTTTTGCCTGTCGCTCATTTGTGACCTCCAGAACGACACCATGATCCCTTGTATTAGTGACCCGGGAAATCTGGAACTTTTCTTTCATCGGGTCCAGGATCTTCTTCAGGGTTAGCTCCGTCATTGCAGACGAAGCCCCCTGACCAGGCTTAATTGGGATCACCTTTACAGTGGCCCGCTTAATTTTGGCCGGCGCCTGTGCTGGCGGCGGCGGACCAACCCGCTTAGGCGCAGGCGCGGCTGTTACTGAGGCGAAGGAGATAGGCTTCTTTACCTTCTCCTCCACTCTCTGAATCGACTTGTGGATCTCGCCCAAAGCTTCATCCGTTACCGGCTTGAAGCTCCGGACTCCTTCTACCACCTGGTCTACCTTGCCGGATAGTCGACTGACGACTGAATCCAGCGCAAGGTTTGCACCCTGGAGGCCTTCACATTTCATCGCCAGCCCGGTTACCATCAGCACACATTCACTTAAATAAGAGTCGACTAGGTGGCGTAGTTCCACCGCGACTCTTGATTCCTTCTTCGAGGAGATCTTGGCCCACTCGGCCCTCATCTCCTCAATCCGCCCCACACTTCCAGCCCCCGAGGCCTCCCGCCTTTCGACAGGCTTAACCTCCGGTGCCTTGGGCGCGGGAACGGATGCAGCGTCTCCGCTTACCTCCTTCCCAGACTTCGTAGGGCGCCGCACTTCTGACTTGGCGCCCCCCTCTTTGCCTGGTCCTCGCTGGACGGGCCCGGCTTTCGCCTTCACCGGACAGCTCGGAACCGCGGTATCGGGCAGGATTTGCTGCAATGCCGCAGCACTCGGATGCTCCAGTTTACGAGGGGCTTCCGTGACCTCCTTATCGGAGGACCGGGGCCTCGGCGGCGACCTGCCGAGTGACCTCCTTGGCAAGAAGGGATCAACGGAGACCAGGTCCTTGGCCAAACCGACCAAGTCATCCATGCAACCTCCCCCGGATTGCTCCATGGCTATATCTGACACTACACCAACTGCGTTGCCAGACACTACAAACACAGTAGAAGCCTATCACCTGTCACAAGTCCTAGGTGAGCGTCTATACCTCTTATACCTCGACGGACCGTCTGTTCGGCAGCCCAATCGAGGAGTCGAAATATAAAGCGCTCCTACCACCGGCTAGGTTGGAGCGGAAAACCGCTTCTCGAACCTGCCAGAGGATCTGAAAAATTTATCTGGCCTCACCAACTACGAAATGGGGACACGTTGTAAACAAAGGAAACGTCCTTATTTAGCCGACAGCAGCACTCCTGCAACACACTACGCCGCCGCTCGGTTAAACGCCTCACAGCAACGCAGGTTGACTAACCGCTGCTGATCGTTGTCAACCCCGACGACGAGAACGTAGAACGCTGTACTTGCAGAATCGAGTTAAGCACCGGTTGCTAAGCACAAGTTTTACAGCACGGGGCCAGAGGCCGAGAAGCGATCAGTAGGGTAATTTGGTTAGCTGGCATTTCTCCCGCCACCACCATTCGGTCGCCCTAGAGCATAGACCAAATGTACTGTGCCAATAAACGGCTACTGAGCCTCGAAACAGATTTGCGACCTCGTTTTCCTAATTGCTCCTAGTGAGCTCCTATCTTGCGTGAGCGGTTAAGCTGGGCGCCGTACAGCACCCGCCTATGTGTCCCTACCGCTCACTTGTCACATTAAAACTAAATCGGGGAGGCGCACCCCTTGTTACAATTAAAACAATAAAAGTTACAAACTTAAAAGACGGCAATTTAAGCCGCCACGCCTCGGTCGCTGTTTGCCAGCTAGTGTCTGTCCACCATTTAAGCGCTTGGAGCTTTATTGGCTGATGGCAGCCATTATTTCTAGGAAGGTTTTCACCGACACGCCACAGGAATCAATTATTCCCCATTAAAATTAGCTTATACTACCGATGACGGTTGAACATCGCAACCTCATCGAGGAACTCCCACACGGTCCGACAATGCGGCTCACGCCACATTGACTCGCCGTTTATGAGCGGCCAGTTTTCCCCCTGACCTCTAAGTTCCAGGGTGGCCCGGTCTCTGGCTCCCCCAAGAGCAGGGCAGTCGAACATTAGGTGTTCGTTCGACTGGACCTCCCCACAGACGCACAACTCATCAGCCGCTAGGCGAAACCTGAACAGATATTGCATCAAATTCACGTGGTTGGTGAGCACTTGGGCACCCGCCGCCCTTAAAAATGAACTTGTGAGGCATACCATCCCCCCAGATCCTGTATAAATCTATACAGAGATCTTCCCTTAGACGTGGTGTGCCATTCATGCTGCCATGCCTCCATCGCGAGGCCCCAAAGCCTCTTCCGCAGGCGGGAAATGGGCAACTGTTCGAAATTTAGACCCGGTGCATTGCGATCACCGTTCCGTTCCGGTTCTAGCCCGGCCCGAAACCGTATCCCAAATACCTCGGTTTCCCGACCTCTTCGCAACTTCCACATGGCTGCTCGAACTTTCACCACTAAATCGATTTGGAGAGCCTTTCCCAATACGGTAGTAGCCTCGTAGGAGGTTGTTTTAAAAACACCAGTGCATACAATTAAGGCTCTGCGCTGGGCACTCCTTAAATTTAGAAGCAGTGCTCTATTTCTATCCAACCTATGCGCCCAAACTGGCGCCGCGTATGCAATCATAGCCTCGAAGACACCTCGGTACACTAAGTACATTTGGCGACCAGAAAGCCCGTAGTCTTTCCGAGCAATCCTTCTAAGTTTGTGCATCACAGAGACGGCGTCCGCCGCAACTTGTCTAATGTGGTTGCTAAAAAGCAACTTATCATCAAACAAAACACCTAGGTACTTATGAACCCTTACTCGGCTGATTACACAGCCTTTATACTTAATGTGGGGGTTTCGACTGCATGATAATTTGTCTGCGCCCTTTAGAAGCATAAACTTCGTCTTGGGCACAGAAATCTTTAAATTTTGCATGTCCATCCAGCCTTCGGCGGTTGACAAGGCCGCCTGCGCTCTACTTTCCAGCTGTGGTCGTGAATTTCCACGAACTAAAAGGAGACAGTCATCGGCGAAAGCCTGGGCCGTGACTCCTTCTGGGAATGTCAACCCCAGAAATCCATCGAACACCAGGTTCCACAGCAGGGGACCGAGAACGGAACCCTGCGGGCTTCCCCTGGTGACGGATTTTTCCACAACTAGGTGCGCATCTTTAAACAGGGCCGTACGGTTAGACAAATAGTCTCGTACCACGGCCTGTATGGCTTCGGGAACATCGCGGCGTTCCAAAGCATAGAGGACAGAACTCCAACACAAAGAAGGAAATGCTGCCTCTATATCAATAAAAATAGCCAAAACATATTTGCAGTCGGCGCTTTCCACCTCGGTAAGAGCATTTAAGATGCAATCCTCGGTGCCAACCCCTTTCATGAAGCCATATTGGCCTCGATTTAGAATACAGCTCATATCGATGCCTTCCTCGAGCCGTTCCACAACCAGCCTTTCCAGCAACTTGCCGAGTAGATCAGTAGGGTAATTTGGTTAGCTGGCATTTCTCCCGCCACCACCCCATTCGGTCGCCCTAGAGCATAGACCAAATGTACTGTGCCAATAAACGGCTACTGTGCCTCAAAACAGATTTGCGACCTCGTTTCCTAATTGCTCCTAATGAGCTCCTATCATGCGTGAGCGGTTAAGCTGGGCGCCATACAGCACCCGCCTATGTGTCCCTACCGCTCACTTGTCACATTAAAACTAAATCGGGGAGGCGCACCCCTTGTTACAATTAAAACAAACAAGTTACATATTAAAAGACGGCAATTTAAGCCGCCACGCCTCGGTCGCTGTTTGCCAGCTAGTGCCTGTCCACCATTTAAGCGCTTGGAGCTTTATTGGCTGATGGCAGCCATTGTTTCCGGGAAGGTTTTCACCGACACGCTACAGGAATCAATAATTCCCCATTAAAATTAAGTTACCGATGACGGTTGAACATCGCATGGATTCGGACTTGGAACCAGACCGAATCCATGAAGCTTGCTATTGAAATCCCCATGGCCGGTCAGGGCCTGCGTCATGTGATGGTCAACCGTTAGCCATTTTCTCTTACATCTTTCCCGTACTTTGGGAAAGATCGCGTACGTATATCGACCTTTATCAGATGTTTCCCACCTTCTCTGCCACTCACTATATCCTTCTTCTTCTATCGCTTTTATCTTCCTCGATAGATCTTCTTTGTCGATACACGTCGTCTTCTTTAGCTGTCTGATCTTCGACCACTCTCGTGCTTTTATGTCCAACGGCTTCACACCTGCCACAACACAGACTGCATCTCCAGACACCGTCTTGTACCCCTGAATGACCGTTAACAAGATCAACCGTTGGATACTCAACGGTATCTTTCTGAAGTGCACCAACTCCGTTTTATGCGCCCATATCGATGCCGCATACAGCATAATTCCTTCCGCTAGACCTTTATACAGGATCTTCAGCGTCTGGAAGTCGAGTCCCCACTTATAGTTTACGACCCGCCGGATCTTATTATATGCTGCATGCGCTTTCCCGCAGACCTGTGTCACATGCTCCTTGTAATTTAAACGTTCATCGAGGATCACACCTAAATGCCTCTGGGTCTTGGCATATCTTATATTCTTCTCCCCGATCTTCACTAGTGGCTTCCTCTGCAATACACCTTTTAACAACATCATCGTTGTTTTTTCAGCGCTAAACTGCATCTTGTGCATAGAACTCCAGTTCTGTAATATCTCGACTGCCTTCGCCGCTCTTTCTTCGATTTGGTTCCGCGTGTTCCCTTCGACGACTAGCTGTGCATCGTCTGCATACGCTCGGAGCTGACAGCCCTCCGGCAACCGAAGTATTAGGAAGGTGTCAAACTCCACTATCCACAACAGGGGCCCGAGCACGCTCCCCTGAGGGCACCCCTTTGTTAGGAACTTCTTCCATTCCGCGGAACCATGTCGTAGTATAACCTCTCTCTCGGCGAAGTAACTACACAGGAACTGGTGTTCCTCCCATGTAGCACCCCGCCTTCTCAACTGGTATATCACTGACGGCCACCACATTCTGTCGAATGCACCCGAGATATCCAGGAAGATGCACAAGACGTACTCGCTGTCAGAACTTTTGATCGCCTCTATCAATGATGTGATTGCGTCCTCCGTCCCTCTTCCAGGCCGAAAACCATACTGGTGATCGGAGAGAAGCTCTTCTTTATTCAGCCGACTATATATCCTGTTAAACAACACTTTCTCATACAGTTTCCCCAACACCGGTAAAAGTGTTAGGGGTCTGTACGATTTCGGCGAAGTCGGATCCTTCCCCTGTCCTTTATAAAGGATTTTCACCATCCCAAATTTCCAGCATGCTGGAAATTTGCCGGTCTTTAGTAACACATTGAATAATCGTGTTAGCTCTCTCTTACAATGCGGGAAGGCCGCTTTCACCAATTCGGCTGTCACGCCATCAAACCCCGGCGCCTTTCCCTTCTTTAGGGACACCACCGCTCCCGCAATCTCCTCTTCTGAAATTTCGTCTGAATGGACATTCGTCTGAAATTCCAGAACACTCCTTCTTATGCGCTGATGGTATTCCGTCTCCTCGTATTCATTATCATCCGGCAACAGTTCGTCCAGCAGCTTCATTACAACGAACTTTTTGTCCGTTACTACCTGACCGCCGAATTCCATAGAGGACAGAAGCACCTCCTCCTTTCTTCTATCTGTCACGAGACGATACACTATTCCCCACGGGTCTCTATTACCTTGGTCCGTCACGAACGTACGCCAGGAATTCCTTTTTGCAGTTCTCACCGCGTTAAAATACTCATTCCTGGCCCGCCGATATTCGCCACATTTCCATTCGCGACGAACCAGGTCTCTCTCCTTCTGAGCGTTCTTTCTTTTTCGCCTCATTGCGCTTTGCAACTCGCGCAATTCATCTGTCCACCAAAACGCCTTCTTCTCTTTACCCGTGGCTTTTGGCATCGCCGCGTTTGCCGCTCCTACCAGTTCCTCCATGAAATTCTCGGCCAGTTCGTCTTCTCCGACCGTTCCGAGTTTCTTGCTCCATCTGCTCATGTTCTTTCTTAGGCCAAGGCCGAACTTCTCCCAATCCGCCTTACGCAGCAGGAACCTTCCCTTCTCGACTCTCGAGTCCAACACCGGCACTCTCTCACGAGCCTCTTCAAATTTAACATCATACACTATCATTCTGTGGTCGCTGCTTCCTTCGTCTAGTACACTCCAGTCCGCAACGACCACACCGTGTCCTTTCTGCAGCGTGAGATCGATGTTTGTGCCGTCGAAATGTCTCCGCTCGTCCACATTGCCACGGTAAGTGGGAAGCTCTCCTTCCTGATTACAGATGTTCAAATCATACTGCGCGATGAGGTCGTCTAACTTCTCTCCTCGACCACGCCAATCCCTTTCCGCACTGTACCATAGCGGTGACTTCGCATTGACATCCCCGGCCAGGAGCAGGTCTTGATCTCCTAATTCTCTAATGATCGTTTCCCAACACTGCAGGTGTTCGTCGATGGGTTGCCCGTATTGAAAATACGAGGACACCACCGACAAATTACCTCTACCTGATGTAATTGTGACAGCCACATGATGAGCGCTCGTGAGCTGCCTCTGGAACAATGCATCAATCTCTTTCCGCATTGCTATTACTGACATAGCCCCTTTTCCTACATGGAAGCATTTCCACTCTCCGTCAATTCCCGGCAGTCGTCCCTCCACTACATAGGGGTGTTGCAGGAGAGCCACATCAGCGTTGTAACTGGCCAACATGGTCCCCAGCTCCACCTGAGCTATGTATGAACCCTGGAGATTCACCTGTACGAATCTATACATCTGTCCTTGCGATTAAATTCCGCTCGGCCCAAATTAGCGCTGGACACGACGGGTCCCTGCTGCTGTGATTGGCTTTCTTCCTCAGCCTCTTGCAGCTCGCACATACCGGTGGCTTATCCTTCGCAGGGCAGGCTTCCTTTTTGTGCCCCTCGGTCGAACAGTGTGAACAGACCTCCGGGCTTTTACAATATTTCGCCACGTGTCCAAGACCGAGACAATTGAAACACCGCGTTACCCGTACAAAATCCCTTATCTTGCACGCCTGGTACTCGATAAAGATCCTGTTCGAATCCACGAATTTCTCGCGGAACTCCTTAGAGACTTCTAACACGTAGTGTATGAAGTCCCCATCCTTCTTCCCGGTCTTGAACGCAACCTTTACCTGCTTTGCAAACTCCTCTTTCTTCCACCCGGTATTCTGCTTCCGCATTGCCTCGAGCACGTCCTTTTCTTCGAGCATTCTCGGAACGTCGAATACAATCATTCTCGGGCGCAGCTGCCTTTCATTCCTCGACTTTATCGTGAGCCCCTCGAGTGATTTACTTGCCTTTATCTTCTTCTCTGTCTCAGAATCCTGGGTGACTATCTTCACCCCTTTCGGATTCTCTCTTAGGCTAATTATTTTTAGCCCCTCCTTTCTGGGCTTTAGCTTACTGGCAATTTCTGCCTTAAAAGCAGAAATTGCCAGGGAGTCGATGAGACTCCCTCACCCGGCTTGTCGACTAGTATCACCTTAGTCGCTTTCTTCAGACCTCTAGCGATCTCGCTAAAGGTCTTGACCGCCAGTAGATAGGGACATCTCGATTCCCCCCCGAGGGGAGAAGAACCCACCTCGTAGCGTGTCCGGTCGCTACACCACCCCCTCCGTTCCTAGCCAGTAGTGGCTTTAACGGAGGACTTCTTCTCGCCCTCAAACTGATTTTGCCACATAGCTTTCAGTCTAGGCCCCGCTGAGATGCCACCGATGCAGATGCCCCGAGGGACATCTACATCGGTAAAAGTTCACCCCGAGATAGATTTACGTGTTTATGCCTTCAGAATGAAGACAACGGACACCTGCAGCTACCACGTCGCCCTCAAGAACTAAGCTAGGAAACCTAACCGCGGAAAGAAGACCCCGCGCCTAGATCCTACTATAAAGAGCCACTTTCTGAATGTCTCAGATCCGCACTAACAACCTCATTATAAACTTCCCACTAAAGTTTGTACATCGAAATTTAGACCTAATTCCCTTAAGAACCCCGCTTAATACTCAAAATGAGTTAATATCTGACTCCGCTCCGGTCCGCCCGGGAGAGGAGATTTAACACCTACCCCCGCACAGGCCATCGCGGAGTCCCGCGTGACATTCACCATCCTTCGCAATTGCCGCCGAGACTCCCCTACGTACCGCCGGAGCGGCACCCAGAGAAGCCCCAACAACAGTGATTTCGGCTCAAAAACGCCCTCGTTGGAGCGCAACCGCACCCGCCGGGCAAGAATAGTCCGGCCCACCGACAACGGCCGCAACTCCGCCGACAGCCTAATTCAATGCATACCACAATACTTCTAACCGAGGCACGCTGCCTAAGCGCCTACCTTCGGCCAGTCAACTGCCCAGGCGGTCCCTAGCCACCCAGGTTCCTAACACCTACTAAATTCCTTCGGCGGTCCTGCTCAGGGCGAGGAAGCGAAGGAAGCCAGCAACTATTTTCCACTCACTACGAGTCCTCCAGTTGACTCGTAGATCCAAAACTGAGTTTACTCTCTCGAGCTCCCTACTAACTCTGGTACGTTCAGCTTCGTACCGGGGACATATGTAGAGGACATGGTCCACAGTTTCATCGACCCTACAGTCCGGACAGAAGCCGGAATCAACCAACCTAAACTTAGCCAATTTGTCCCTAAATGCACCATGTCCTGAAAGGAACTGAGTGGTATGCTGATTGGGGGATACCCAGCTAATAGCTCGCAACTCCCTAACATCGGGGAATATACCATGCGTATAACGACCAGTTACAGAAGCAGTCCACCTATCTTGCCAAGAGTCAAAACCTTGGTCTTCGATCTCACGCATACGCCCAGTAGTAAGAAGGCCAGCCTTCTTAGCAACATACCGCTGGCTACGTTCCGTAGCCGAAATATCCGCAGGTTTGATGCCTGCAATCACAGTTACCGCCTCTCGCGAGACAGTCCTGTAACCACCGACAACCGCTAACAAAAGAAGACGCTGGGCTCGTAATAGAATGTCCCTATAACATTGGTGCCGCAAACGATGAGCCCAGACGGGCGCAGCGTACAACATAATGGCCTCACAGACGCCTTTATAAAGAATCCGCATGGTACGGAAATTCAACCCCCAATCAGGATTGACCACTCTTCGGACTCCGAAGAAAGCATCAACTGCCTTCTTCGCCACATACTGGAGGTGCTCCTTGAAGAGAAGCCTCTCATCAAGGATAACACCCAGATACTTTTGAAGGGTGACATACCTAATTGAACGACCGTTCATCACAACCCGCGGATGGCGAGTTGCAGCTAAACGGCCCTTCAGAAACATCATAGTGGTTTTCTCCGCACTGAAAACCATCTTATGCTGAAGACTCCACAACCGCAAAACCCTACATGCCTGTGCCGCTCTAAGCTCTATCTCAGCACGCGAATTACCCTCAACCAGCAGCAGCCCATCGTCGGCATAAGCCACGACACGACAGCCACCAGGCAAGCGCAACCGCATGAGAGAATCGAACTCGATGGTCCAGACGAGTGGACCTAATACACTGCCCTGCGGACATCCTTTAGACAGGGTCTTTCCTACTTCCGAACTGCCGTCACGAAGGACGACAGCTCTGTCGCTGAAATAGCTCGAGAGAGTACTAATTTCTTCCTGCGTGCAACCACGCTTCTGCAATTGAAACAAGGCAGAGGGCCACCACAAGTTATTAAATGCCCCGGATATGTCCAAAAAAGTAGATAGGGACAGCGAGAATCTCGTTAATCCATTCATGCGCGTCACTAATTGGATGACGAGGCATTTGGCTACTTCTGCTGGCATCCCATGCGTAAGCACCGGAGCCAGGACTTCCCACGCTTTACCCTCAATCGGGAAGGGGCGAGGTCACCCTACAGTGAGAACTTGTAAGGATGGAGGCTTACCCACAGTTTCGCACACCACCCTGCCTCGACGAGATTCCAACAGCCCAACTAGCGGCCGGTCACAAACCAAAGTAACGCTGGACGGCAGGAAAAATTAGGTAAGCGAGCCCCGAAGGGATGGATTCGGCCATCGAATGATGTTGCCCAGGGAAAGCCGCTCGGAGGCATCCACTCGATCAAAGGTGCACCACCCAGTGATCGACCCGCCGCCCAGGGAGGTGTATAGGGCCTCCCCGGACTTGCAGCGATCCTTCTCGTCAAATAAATAAAACCATGACGGCTTGCGCCCTAGTCAAAAGGATAAAACATGGTCAAATATAAAATGACAAGGAAAGGCTGCTAATTAAAAACCGGCTCGCGGGGTCATAGGGGCACGGCTTCAGCCACTGGTGGATTGTAAAAGTGGTCGTAGTCCAAGAAGCCGTGGTATATCTCGATGGACGATCGGAGCGCCATCAGAGATATACTCTTAAATATCTTCCTCCGATTTAGCCCTAACCTGCGTAAGGCTTTGAGCGTATCGGAGGGCATCGCCCCTCGCGTACCAACCACAATGGGTAGTACTTCCCCACTCGTGTGTCCAAACATCGTTTGGACTTGAGGCAACAGACCGCGATACTTTCGTATCTTCTCATCCCTTGCGCGAGACAGGTTCTCCCCATCCTCATGGCGGACGGTGACATCGACCACGAAGACCCCTTCCCGGTTCGCTATGACCAGGTCGGGTTTGAGGTTCCCCGATCCCACTAGGGTGAGCTGCGGCTCTTTGCTGACCACTGTTGCCTCATCCCTCTGACATTCGGACTCAATGAGATCACGGATCTCATTGTGCCTATGGATCCGAGCGGGCTTAGTGTGTGTACACTGCCCGAGAATGTGGGCTAGCGTCTCCTTACCAACCCAACATCTGCGACATCTCAGATCCGCCTGGGGCCGTGCTCGGTGTAGACTAGTACGATTTCCACCAGTGTTGGTTCTCAGCTGTAAAGCGGTGATGAACCGGCAGGGCTTCAACAGAGTAGGGTCCCGAAGGAATTCGTTCGCCCACCTGTCTCCCGCGAGGGCCGAGACAGCCCTGCCCTGAGCACCCAAAGCCTTCCAGGTTTCGAGCTCCTGCTTGGCAAACCGAGTTTTTAATCGTCGCAAGTCGGTTGCCGTGTATGGGTAATTTACCCGAACGCTATTAGCCAGTCTACGGAGACGTGCAGTAGTACTGACGCATCCGGCAAGAGCTCTTACGGCGGGGTCAGGCGAGTTTTGGAACCTGAGCCCGGCCATTAACGCCACCCTAGGAACTAGCCGCTCTAGCCGCGGCATACCCAGTCCTCCGTCTCCCCTACCACAATAGAGAACCCCGTTACAGATCGATTGTGGCAGGTGCATAAAGCGTTTTAGGGAATTCCGCACCTCTTGGTCTATCTCGCGCAAGGTACTGGCCGCTGGTAGGGCAACCACCAGCTCATGCAGAATTCCCGGGACTAGGTAAGTACGGAGGAGATTTAGCTTCTGGTGCGGCTTAAGGGCGAGGCGTTCAACCCTGGACAAGATTCCGGAGAATCTAGTCCGTAGAGCGTTCAAGTCCAAACCGCGCCATGGCGAAAAACTCGCTCCGAGATAGGGGAAGTTCTCGTCCGCTGTGGCCGCGCGGACGGCTTCCCTCTGCCCTTTGATGCCGGGGTCCCCTAGGTACCAAGAGTCTCTAGTTTTAACAAATTGGAAGGCCAAACACTTGGGCACGGACAGCGACATACCCAAGTTTCCTAAGTAGCCTTCCACAACACCCAGGAGACGCTGCGCCTTCGGGGCGTCTGACGCTAACAAGACTAAGTCGTCAGCGAAGGCGAGACAAGAAATGTTTGATCCGTCAGGCAACGGATATCCCGGCATAGACTCCAGCTGTTCTAACATTGGCTCCATGACCATGTTGAAAAGCAGGGGAGACAGAGGGTCACCCTGCTTAACGCCTCGCTGGAGCACCACCTCAATACAACCGTTATGGTGAGCTATACGGGTGTAAAGGGCCCGATAGCTCTCCAGGACCAACTCCGCGATCGGGGAGGGGACCCCTTTCCTTCGGAGCGCATGTTCGATTGCCTGGTGCGGTACTGTGTCAAAGGCTTTGCTAACATCCAGCACCACACCGACACCACCCTTCTCCGATTTCATCAACCGGGTGATCTGGTCCAACAGTTGTATGTTTGCGAAACAGCCCGCTTCCGCCACGAACCCTTTTTGCCGAGGATTCGTTCTGACAACCTTGCGTAGATTTTGATCTACTCTATTGGCGGGGCGGCCCGGTTTACGGCCACCAGGAGGGCTAGATTCCCCCGTGGAACCACCAAGGAAATCTACGAGGGCACCGTAGACTGCTTCCACCACTTCCTGGCTTGGCAGTTCATGGAGCCTCGCCGCATCGCGCAACAAGCGCAGCACCTCCCGGCCGCCTGTGCGGCAGATAGAAGGATCCCAACCCCTCATACCTGTCAAGAGCCGCTCTCGCCATTCTGCCTCCGTTAGAACAGCCACAGGCGGGAGGACATTAACGAAATCCGGTGAAGTCGGACTATGGGCCACAGCATCGCTCAAAACAGTTTCCCCGGTAAAGCCGGCTGGGTCGGCTTGGGTGACCGCACCGGGTAAGACGGGGGGGGGGGCCGCCGCCGTCATTCTCAACCTCACCGAATTCCACGTCCTCATCGGACACTACAACTTGGTCCTGCGGAGACCGAGGTCCACTCAGAACGTGTACATCCCCGCTCTCTTGGGGAGATACGGGACGTTCAGCAAACGGATCCCCCTCCGGCTGCACCAATTCCGGCGAGCTAAGGCTACTGCTCGGGGGTCCAGGAGAGACTGGGAGAACATCGGCCGAGGTCCCACTCACCGACCGGGGTGACTCACTACCGCCAGCCACCGATGAACTCCCAGCGTCCTCAGCCGCAGCCAAGAACGCATCCCTCACCCGGATGTACGCGGGCTCACATCTCTTGTCTCTCACTTGTTTCGCGGTTTTGGTTCCCAACCTGGCCGCAATCTTTGCAGCCAACGTGGGATCTCCACGCCACTCGCCCTCCAACTGGTACATCAGGCGAAGCTCATCCGCAGTGAACTTTCCTGTTCCCCTACCGGCAGTTCTAGGGGCCGTGCTTGAAGTTGGAGCGGCGGTACGCTGTCTTCGCAGATTAGCCGTTGCAGGATGCATACGGTTAGTGTGTTGGGACAAACCGCGTTGAGTCGCATAACTCTGAGTGCATTCCCCGCATGCGAAGGCCTTGGTCTGCTTGGGGCCAGGGCATTTAGGGATATGGCACAGTCTGATGCTTTCCACGGAACTGCGAATGACAATTCCTGCACTCAAATATAATGAGGTGGTCCGCATGTTTCTCCCCCAAATGAGAAACGTAATCATTTAGACAAAGTGCCTTGTATCGTCCGCCAGGCCCTTGGAGACAGATAGGGCAATCGGTGACTACGAACGGCAACGATACAATAAATTCTTGTTGGGGCCGCGGAGACGGTGGAAGTCCATGTCCAGCACTCAATCCAGTGGCTCCACGTCCAGTCACCCTGCGCACGGAGCCATGTGCGCGAGGGGCCAAGGCTTCTTCTACTAATTCAGCGACTAGTAGGAATTAGACCGAGGGGTAGTCAGCCCCAAGGCCCACTTCGCCCCGGGGGGCTTTAGCCTGCACACTTAGCTAGATCCCAGCCGTAGCCAAAAGTATCGGACCATAACCGCGCTCGGGTGCCTTGCTGAAGGGCGGACCCGTGTACTAGGCACTCGGAAGCCGGTTCCAGCGACAGCCGCTCGAGGTAGGTTCTCATACACCCGTCATTGCAGCCAACCTGACGACACGTCTTCCGACCCGGTGCGCACTCCTGACCCCCGGGCACCTGAGTACGAAACTCATCTCCCGCGTTGGGCCAAGAGTATATCACCCCATCCAGCGAACGCCACTACCAATTCGCCAGCCATGCCTCATCAAAGTTTAGCCGTCGTCTCAAGCAATATGCAAGCTAGGCTTGCCACATCAAAACTAAGTGATTCTACATTTACTCGGCCGGCTAGGAAAGTAGTCGGCCTTCTCACACAAAAACAAAGACAGTCCCTAACCTTACTTTAAGAAGGGAGACGCCGTTGCCCAGCGGAGACCACGTGGAGGTACCTCTCAGCATGACTAGAGACTTGGAAAAACTTCCCCAGGGGCTCCTAACTAGCCGAGCCCGCTCGAGAGCAAGCACGTATAGCTTTGGAGTCCCAGACAGGAAGAAAGAAAGAGAAGAAAGTAGATAGAGAAATTGTCAGTTGTGTTACCAGGCCGATTAGTGTTATAATGTATATCTATTTTTGGGTTTTTGCATTTTTTAATTTTTATTTTTGTGTGTTGTTCTGGCCTGGGGAAGAGTGTAGTGTTGTCCAGGCGGACTGGAGTTCTACCGGACTAGCAGACCAGTCCGATATGTGTTGTTATATGTGTTCGTATACATGGTGGTGTAGTCCGCTCGGGTATTTAATACCACCTCAGCCATCAGGCCCAGAAGTCTTCTAAAGCGTGGCAACCCGACCTGTCGTCCACAGCGATTCATCCTGTCCTGCATGCCTCAGCGGTAGTGCTAAAACTAAAAGTTATAAATTAAAAGTCCTTAACCTAACTTAAAACTAGAGAAGACAGGCCATGGTTAACCCCCTTCAACTGCGGAGAATTCCCAATTCGCGGACGAACTCAGTGAAAATCCGACACGCTGCCTTACTGCCCACCATATCGCGGGCCTGCCCAAAATTTACTCCGATATTTCTATATTTTTCGCGCGCTGATGCACGAACAACATCATACTTCCCGCAGTCAAACAGGACATGAAAACACGTCTCATTAACCCCACATTCGCCGCAGAGCGGACTCTGCTTAAGCCCAAGGTCGAACAACTTCTTGTTGAAGTTCCCGTGGCCTGACAGGAATTGGGATGTAAAATGGTCCCAGTCCTGCCATTCCAAGCTCATTCGGTCGGCAACATTAGGAAAAAACTCGAACGTGACCCGGTCCGTGGTCTCGTTCTTCCACCGTCGCTGCCAATTTCTCAGCGTAGCTTCTCTTACTTCTCTTCGAACTTCACACTTACGCTCACCGTTCTTAACACGCCGATAAATTTCCGACCGCTCAGTAATGAGGAGATCCATCGGGATCACCCCCGACAACACAGGCAAAGCTGCCGTAGATGTTGTCTTATAGGACTTACAAACTGTGATAAGCGCGAGGCGCTGGGTGCGCAACACCTTCTCTCGAGCCATTTTCCTCGACATTAACCCACCCCAGCTATTTGACGCATATGTCAAAATAGCCTCAAACACCGCACGATATATAATTTTACTTGCACGGACACCCAGACCCCACTCCCTGTTACAAACACTCTTCAGGTTGACCAGGGAGCACAACGCATTATCAGCTAAATACCCCACATTGTGGAAGAAGTTACACTCTTCGCCAATCCAGACTCCTAAATACTTAATTTTGTCCGCGTAAGGGATTGGTACCCCGTCCATTTTTACGTTCCTCCGTACCGAAAGCGACTTCGTGTTCCGGAGGCTAATGATTTTACTTTTTCCAGGCGAGAACTCGAGCTTCGCCTCTCTGCCCCAAGTTGAGATCACTTCGAGGGCCGCACAGGCCCTGGCCTCGATCTGCAATCTATTTTCACCCTCCACGATTACCATTAAATCGTCTGCATACGCGATGCAGGTACACCCGTCACCTAGACTCGAGGTGAGTAACTTATTCACGATAAGATTCCAAAAAACCGGACCGAGGACAGACCCCTGCGGGCAGCCCTTCGATGGCTCCTGCACAGCTGTATAACCGCCAATGGTTAATTGGACTCGCCTGTTTTCGAAGTAGCTTACAATTAAGCTATATATATCTCGGGGACATCCTAGGTCTAGCAGACCGTTAAGGATGTAAGGCCACCAGGCGTTGTCAAACGCCCCCTTAATGTCTAAACTGATACCCAACACCATTTTACACCTACTATTTCTGACTTTGCTCGCTACAAAGTCAATCGCATCGCACGTACCCACGCCGCGTCTAAACCCGTATTGCCTATCGCTTATACCCTCACGAGCTCGGAAGAGCTCCTCAAGGCGAAGGTATATCAATTTTTCCAGGACTTTTCCGAGTACCGGAAGCAAAGTTATCGGCCTATAGGACTTCACGATTGTCCGGTCCAAGTCGGCAGACTTGAGGATCAATCGGAGGTCGCCTATCTTCCATTCGACTGGGAAGACGCCCTGGGCCAAACACGCATTATAGAGCCTGACCAAGGGGTCCTTCAGCCTGCCCCACGCTCGCTTAACTAGTTCGCTAGTAATATCATCGATACCTGGCGCCTTTTTGTTGGGCAGGGAAAAGACCGCAGTCTTAACCTGCTGCACACACCAACCCCCAACAGGGTCCGAGCATCTCCCAAGATCCCGGGTCCCGGCCCGTATCTCGCGGTGGGAGACGTCATCCGTCATACCGTCATCCGCTGGCAGCAAGGCACGAAGCGCATAAGATGCAGTACCACTAGCGTCCGTAGTGTACTCATTGCCCGCACGAAGGGTGGAAGAAACCCCCGAGCTTCCTTTCTTTTTAATTACGACTTTATACACCGCTCCCCAAGGATCGCCTCTGTTATCCGCAACAAACTTGTGCCATGCAGCACGTTTCCTCGTAAACACCGTGTTCACAAAGCGGCGTCTGCTAAGCTTGTAAGCCTCCAGCAGGACGGCCCGCCTCTCAGGGTTTCTACAACGCTGAAATCGTTTACGATTTCTATACATCTCTTTTCGCATTTTGTCCAAGTCATTGGACCACCAAGGGTAGGATTTAACCACACCCGTCGCCCGCGGCATGGAAGCCTCCGCAATTTCTATTAGTCGGTGCTGGACACGCGCCACTGAGTCCGGTGTTATACCCCCGACATCCCAGTCAGTCGATCGGAGAAGTTCGTCAAACTTCCTCCAGTCGGCCTTCCGCGTGAGAAGCCTTCCCTCAAACGAGGTATCGGCCCTCTCAGCAGGTCCCAGAGAGATTTCGAATGTGATCAAGCGGTGATCACTAAACTGTTCGGGGTGCACTGACCAGTCTCTAATACTGTTCAGAGCATTCCCATTACAAAGGGTGACATCTATATTAGCACGGCCAACAAGGTTTCAAAGGTATGAAACCGAGATGGCTGATTTAGGACGGTAAGTCCTGACTCCACGAACGCCTCTTCGTACGCTCTACCTTTGTCATTAGCTCTGTCGCAATGCCAGAGCGTTGAAATCACCACCCACAACCAATTTCGCCCCATCGTACACACGAGAAACCAACCTAACCGCTTCAATATACCTATCGGGCGGATCCCGATATTGGCAGTAAACGTTAAAGACAAAAACTGATTCTGTTCCGATCTTGAGTTCGGTGCAGACATAGTGCGCAGTGGAGAACTGCGACACCATGAGTGCACCCAACCTCGGGTTCACAACATAAGTGGCCGCCCAGATGTGGTCGGCCCCACTCACATGTAAGAATTTTGCCCCTCGCGGCCCTGGGACCCGATCACGAATACAATATGGCTCCTGGACAAGCACGATGTCCAGTTTTAGCCTCTCCGCGACTCTCACGCAGTTATCCAGGGAAGTCCTGGAGCGGGCTACGTTAACCTGACCAATCTTCAGCCTATTCATAGGAAGTTCGCTGCAACTCCCTTGCGTAGGCCCTCCTTCTCACGGGACACTCGACGCTGATGGTGGCGTGCTTAATGTCACCCCCAGACTTGCCAGCCCGCGTGCAGTTAAGACACGTGAGCTGACTCTCATGTGAGATCGTACAATCCCACATCTTGTGCCCCTCTTTACCGCATGTGCGGCAAAGAGACTCACTTTTGGCCACATGGCCAAACGCGAAGCACTTGAAGCAGTGCAGTGGAGCCACATGGTCCACTACCCTGCAGCAGCCGAAACCGATGAACCATCGGTCCCGACCTCGGAGCAAGTCCCTCAGTCTGGAGGAACACTCAACTTCCACAGTGTCAGCATCACGCTGACGACTGTGGCGGCGGTACCTCTCCGAGAACTCCTTAAGGAAGTCCTCCTTAGAGATTCCCGTCAGATACTGCGCATTCTGGCGCAGTATCGCCTCCGGGAGGTCCTTCTTCCCGATGTCCGTAGGGACATCGTAAATTAGGAGCCTAGGTCCCTTCTTCACTGGGGCCTTGGCTTTGATTCCAGCCTTAGCCCACTCTTGCTCAATTACAAGACTCGTTTGAGTCTTGTTGGCAACCTCCAGCACGACACCACCAGAGATCTGTTTGACCCGCCTGACTTGCAGGGAGCCAATAACAGGGCGAAGGACCTCCTTCGCCTTCTTCTCCAGCTCGGTCGTGGTCATCTTGTTTCCCTCTTCAGGGAACAAGAGCACGGCTGGACTGGCCCGTGGAGGACGCTTCTGAACTACCGGGGGAACATTCTTGTTACCCCGGATGGCGGGCGACGTCTTCTTAGCAGCCTTAGCTACCTCCGCAAAGGACGGCTTAGCCGTTTCTCTGCGGATGGCTACCATCTCCTTCTGCATCGCCCCCTGAACGGACGATGCACTTACCTTCGTGACCTCGGCCACAGTGGAATCCTTGAGCTCCGTAAACAGAGCTCGGATCCCTCCGACGACCTCGGTCAATGCTTGCTGCAGGCCTGAATTCAGACCCAGCAGCCTGGCCTGTTCCAGGCACACCTCATCGAAGAGGTAGCGGATGCCCCGGAGGACACCGTCTACCTTCTCCAAGGTCTCCTTATTGACCTTCCTGGCCTTATCGCCGTCTATGAGGCCAGATATACCGGCACACATCTCTTCCAACCTCACCTTCTGCGCGTGCAGAGACGAGGTCTTATCACCAGGCAGGGTGCCAGATGCCGGTCCACCCTGCGCCGCACTTGCACCCGAACCGCTCGGATTCGGGGCATCTGACGGTCCGTCCTCCAGCCGGACCAAAGGGACGTTGCAGCGAGCAACCTCAGGGACAACTTTGTCCACGCTAGATTCCATATTAAACAAAATTAGAGATAGTTGAGAGTCGAAAAATAAAAACAATCGTGGTTTAAGACCAGTGTAATACTAGTCTTGGAAAGCAGTAAAAGAGAAATTTTATATTCGCAGAGAGCGATAAACAAAAATTCTTATAAGGGCCTTTTCATGATATGCCCTTGAACGCTCGAGAAATTAGAAAGCGTGCGCAGAGAGTAAGTGAGGTTGTTCTAGGGCGGATTGGCCCCTCACAGATCCCCCCGGACGCCGCATACTCGCCAGCCTACCACACTCGGGCTTCGGTCTTCGAATCACTTCTAGAACTTCCACCCGAGAGGGGTCACTAAACTGAAGGAAAGCCTAACGACTGCATGCGAGAGAAGTCAGGCCTGGCTCTATATTATCCTGAAAGGGGTGCACCGTACACGCGCCTAACATCACAGGGTCCCCTACCGGAATAGGACGGGTAAGTTCGGTGTACGCAGAGCTCGCCATCTGAGTGCGCACTCCCAGCCGCTACCCCGCTCATTACCATAGACATGGCAGCAACTGCTCCTTCCCAGGTTACAGCGCGAACCATGAGAGGGGAGAGAAGGACGCCTGGACGCCGCCGGCCTAGCGACCGCCAGCTCCTCTGACCGAAGTCTTTACGAGGGCCTTACCCGTACCGACACTCCTTGCATTGACCGACTCTCTTCCCGCCCCGCTGCCCACACAGCATAAACCGCCAGGGATGCACCTGTGCATAGTACCCGTCGTAGTGCCGAAACTCCATCCAAGCACTCACCTTTGGGACCCACTTCTACGCCGGGGGGCAGTCTGTACACACAGAGGGCCCCTCGGGTTCGTCCGCTTTTAGCCGGACTCAGATCTCCTGCCCGTCGCCGGACAGGCGACCAAGATCGCGTGTTTTTAAAATCCCGCCGGCAAGTAACTTCTCAAGAAGTGTAAGCCAAATGCTATTGCAATGGTAGAAGGTTTCCCAGCTACCAAAGTTCCACCGCGTGCTTTAACGGGGCTGCAGCCAACCGAATCTCTGCAGCCCCGAGCGTCAACCGCTTCTCGCTGTCCCTACTTAAGGCGGTATTAGCGAGTTGTGCCCCTCCTGCGACACTACACACAAGTGTGCAGGCCGACTTACCGACACAACCCGGGCCCCCAAGCCTACAACCAAGGTCCGCCAGGACGTATGCAGCCAAGACAAAAAACTCCGCTAGTGCTCTGCAAAAGTTGAGCACTACTGTCCCACCAATTTAGGCCACATCCGCCCCCTAGGGGGGGTAGATAGGGACAGCGAGAATCTCGTTAATCCATTCATGCGCGTCACTAATTGGATGACGAGGCATTTGGCTAAGGATAAAGCTATAGGACTTTTATGTCTTGAGGAGCTTTTATTTCTAGGGTACTCCTCCTAGTCGGGCTTGCTCATAGAGCATTAAGATCGCGTTTAAATAAACTTAATACTAAAGGCGCAGCGAGTTC
The DNA here is from genome assembly GCF_047948215.1 of Lycorma delicatula. NCBI lineage: Eukaryota > Metazoa > Arthropoda > Insecta > Hemiptera > Fulgoridae > Lycorma > Lycorma delicatula. The sequence goes on along the minus strand of NC_134455.1, from coordinate 43,768,255 downwards.
ATCATTTTTGCGGCCCATAGGGCCTTGTTAAATAAATTTGAATTCTTTCCGCATTAAAGCGGTTGAACTCGCCGCGGATTAAACAATCCGGTAGAAGCCTTCGTAATTATTTTAACCTAGAAAATGAATTTAGATTATGAAAAAGAATAAAATGAATTTAGCTCGCGATCAGCCATCGATATGGCGGAGCACGATCTCAAGAGACGATCTTAGGGCGATGAGCGACATCGTTTTCACTAGTTGCTGGGAATAAATTCCCACCGTCTGCAGGTGTTGTGCAGTAAAGGTCGGTACCGCTCCCCTGCTGCCGATCACGATCGGAACCACTTCGCAGCGCTCGCCACGGTAGTTGAAGACCCGAGCTGCCTCGGGGAGGATAGGTCGCTATTTTACGACTTTCTCCTCCGCAGCTGCGTGTAGCGAAGTGTCCTTCTCAAACCGGACGGTCACATCGACCACAAAGAGACCGGAACCGTTTTTCACGACGATATCCGGCCTCAAGCGGTCTCCGCTTCCGCCGATTCCGGGTTCGGTGGGGCTGCAGAACGTTTGCTCTACAGCGACCACGTTCCCCTCCGGAGAAGTCAAGGCAGCGACGAGAAGGTCTTTTATCTCGTCGTGCCTTCGTATATACTTCTCCTTATTAGTCACACAGCTGCCCAAGACATGACCCAGAGTCTCAACGACGTCCTTGCATCTCCTGCAAGATTTATCACTTTCGGGCCCAAGGGCCCGTCCGCATGCGACTCTAGTTCCGAGCGTGTCCGACCTCAGCTTTAAGGCATTTATGAATATGGAATCCGTGAGGAGTCCCTCTTCATAAAGCCAGGAGTTTCCCTCCCTATTATTTTTAAAGTAAGCGACGCCTTTGCCCATCACCGGCAAGCGTCCCCATCGATCTACCTCCTCAATTTTTAATTTTAACTTCAGCCGGTCAAAATCGCCGGCCGAAGGGGGCCAGGAAATATCGTTTTTAGTTAATTCCGCCCGGAGCTTCATTTCAGCCCCGGTTGTTAAAAGATAGTGCTGGACCGCTGCACTATTCACCTTCAGGAGACGGGACATTGCTCTCCAACCTGCAACCTTGACGAGGTTACGCAACCTCGGTATGCCATGGCCTCCATCCGCCTTTCTTGAATATAATATTCCGTCGGCGATGGAGTGATGCAGGTGGAGAATTTCCTTTATTATCCGCCGAAGGAAATCGTCGGCCTCGTCCAGAGTCTTGTTAAATGGGCGCGATATCACCAACGAGTGGACATACTTAGGGAGAACAAACTGATATAGCAAATTTAGCTTCTGTCTGGGCTTCAGATTCAACCTCTGAACCGTCAACGCAGCGGACAGCATTTCACTAATCCGCTGCTCGGGAAGCATTGCCTTCTGCAAGCTGAAGGCAACCCCAAGATATTTGAACGTTTCATCTATCTCCAGAGGTCGAACCCCAAGACCAGCCAGAAACTTTAAATCGGGATCGGCGCACACATAACTCTTATTTTTATATTTAATATAGCCCGCGAAACATTTATCGTAATTAAATTTTAAGCCGATGTCGCTAAAAAAGGTCTCAACCGCGTTTAACTGTCTTTGTCCAACGCTCGGACGACAAGACAGCAGGACCAAGTCATCGGCGAACCCAATGGCACCAGTCGTTCCATCAAGCTCACCTAATTCCGAACCAACAGTTAAATTGAATACCGGATCTATAATTAAGTTGAAAAGGAGAGCAGACAGCGGATCACCCTGTTTGACTCCTCTACGGAGATCAAGGTTGAACTCCTGGCCTTCGGACTGGAATACTGTCTGGGCCCCGGTGTACATGGCCCGAATAGCTCCGACAAAACTTGCCGGAAACCCGCGCGCCTTCAGCGCAGCCCAAATGGCTTCGTGCGGGACAGTATCGAAGGCTTTCTCAAGATCAACCATCGTGACCACTGCGCCCTCCTGCCTACCTGACTTGGCCCCGCGAATTGCCTCATTCAGCACAAAGCAATTCGCGAAACATCCATTCCCCGCTACAAATCCCCTTTGAGAGGGATGCAGCTGGACTCTAGCCCGAATCCGAGACTCGAGAAGCCCAGCATACACCCTCGCCAAAACAGAACTTATAGTGATTGGCCGCCAAGCCCCTGGATCTTTCGGATCCTTATTAGGCTTGGGAATGAACGTTGTCCTATTAGTTAACCATGGCTTAGGGTAATAGTTCTTAACGAATAACAATGTGAAAAGCTTCAGCAGTAGGTGCTCATAGCCCGCAATAAGCACATCATTGCGGCACACGCCATCTCGGCCCGGAGCCCCTTTGGCTTTGAGCCGCTTTACCCTCTGCCTAATTTCTTTAACCTCGAACGGCGGCATGACTAAATCGATAGTCATATTCTCAGAGATAGGATATTTAAATTTTGACCTAACCGATTGACCCCATAGCTCAGTGTAAGCTTCCTTCAACTGAGCCATTGGGGCATTTATCCTCTCCTCCGGGTCTTTGAGGAGGGAAAGGTCACCTGCAACTACCATATCGGCAAGTTTGCTCGGTGCCTTGCGGTAGAGCTCCTGCGTCCGTGCATAACGACGCTTTTTCTTGCTGTCATGGCCTCTACCGCGTGTGCGTCCCTTATTAGTAACATTAAATTTTGAGTAGGGAGGTTTTCTTTTACTAAATTTAGAATTATTCTTTAAGGCATCGGCGAGTTCTCCGACCAACTCGTCGATAACATCACACCCGAACTCTTGTCTCCCGATGACAGAGTCCAGCAACACGTCACACTGGTGGATAAACTTGAAGAGTTTTCCACCAGACTTGAGTTGCGGGTTGGCCTCTCTAGCCCTCCGTGCCATCAAGATCAGATGAGCACATCCATCATCAACCGCCTCAACCACGGGTACTTGTGGTGACCCGGGCGGCGATGGACTGCCATCCGCACTATCCAGCACGGCCCCGCTACTCACACCGCTCATAGGTTCATGAGCGTCCCGCATCAACGGACCTTCCCCCACATCCCCCACACACACCGGACGGTGCACACGGCTTCTCAGTGCTCGATTAGGAACACTGAGGGGCTCTCTCCGGCTGGTGTTAGTTCTAGCCGCCCGTTGGTTGGCTAACACCGGATGCGCACTACGGATGTGCACCCCGAGTCCACTCTTGGTAGTGAAGACCCGGGAACAACCATCCGCAGGGCACCGATGATCACCTTCCTCCGGGGGCGCCGGGCCCTTACATTTAGCTTGGTGTACACACGCCGCGATGTAAGTAGGATACCGGGTCGTGCCGCATTTAATGCAGGACCACTCAATTCCCACCTTAGGATGGATTTTACTGTAGTGATCCATCAGGCCGTTTCTACCTCCCGCAGTACGAAAAAGCAATAAACATTGCTGACACTGCTGCTGGTCAAAGGGGATAGAATACGTATGAACGGCGTCCTGGCCCCTCCTTGCCATTAGCCTCCGTGATGGTGAGTCACTTTGATTCATGGATATTTACTAATGTCAAAATAAAAATTAAAAGATTTAAATTTAGATTTAACTTAAACTAGTTGAACTCTGCGCAGATTCAACTATTGAAGCACCGTTATCGCTAGCTTTCAAAAATGTATAATATGCATTTAGCTAGCGAATTCCCTTACCTCACCCACTAATAGGCGGAACATCAAATTCCCCGGGCGATTGGGACGTAATAAAAGAGGTTGTTAAAATTTTGCATCCCGAGGAATATCTGAAACTGTTAAAAAGCCACTACGGCCAATTTTGAACTTAAATTAATCAGCCCTCCGGTAGGCAGCGTAAAAACAAAAAATTAAAAGGAAAAAAGAAATTTATGCTAAAAAAAAAGAAAGACGGGAATCTAGCTGTACACTGCCAATTTGGGCCAGGAGGTCAACGGGATCCTAGCTACACCGGGCCGCTGACTCCGCATAGGAACGCGGCCGTCACCAATACCAAAAGGCGACCGCGATCGGTACGCGGAGCCCCTAGCCCGATGCACCCACGGGGAGCCACGTGGAGGCGTCCCTCGCTCCTGACCAGACCGGAAAACCCCCGATGCGACTGAGACTCCGATATCTTATAAAAGACGCCGGAATCTCAGCCACAGCGGGCAACCCACAGTCACACCAGCATTCAATAGAGGCCCTCCCCTCTAAAGCGCCCTGTGCAACCGAAGGCTGAAGTTTTCGACTTACCTTACAGCACCTCCTGGGAAGGCAGAACAGCGCAGCAAGGCAAGACGTGGATTTCACGCTCCTGCTGTTAAGAACGCTACTTTCAGAGAACGATAAACCCTTGTTCTTACCACTCTGGGCCCAGCTTAGCCGCTCATTCTAGTTCGCTGGCCGCGTAAGCGACCAGGTACTAACGGCGCCGCCACGAGAAGGCAATGAGTCGGCACTTGTCCCGACGAGATCCGTAGACCCCCCGAAGGACAGAGACATCACCTCTGCCGTCGGAACTTTGGAACTACGGCCGAAGCCATAGTTAGAGCACCACAACACTCAGAAGGGGGCCTGCCCAGTTGCCAAGCGAAGGCTAAGCAGCCTTGAAGCCCGCCTTAAGAGA
>NC_134455.1:43748698-43758698 GCF_047948215.1 Lycorma delicatula | reverse complement strand
ACGGAACAGAAGAACCGACACCGTCTCTTATATTAACATTCAGTCTCCCTGTTCCACCAGAAAAGATCAAAGTGGGTTACCTCTCGGTTCGGGTACGACCATTCATACCCAACCCACGGCGATGTTTCAGATGCCAAGGTTTTGGTCATACTACAACATCTTGCACGAAAACTGAGATCTGTGCTCGATGTGCTCGATGAAAAATTCTTATTTGCAGTGACTCGTGTAGTGCTCTCCAAGCCTTAAAGAACTTTTATTCCAAACATCCTATCGTCATTGAAATTTACAACGCAATCGCTGAGTTGAATAATCGCAACACAGAATTAAGTTTTTGCTGGGTCCCTAGCCACGTAGGGATTCCAGGTAATGAACATGCGGATTCCGCTGCCAAAGAAGCATGTAACCAGCCTCCTTTCACCACCCGAGTTGCTACTTCTGATTTCATTAATTATGTAAAACAATTATTAAGAACAAGGTGGCAAGGTGATTGGACAGCTACTGTTGATAATAAACTCCGTCAGATTAAAGATTCTGTGTTACCATGGAACTCCTCATACAGAAAACCCCGGCGTGAGGAAGTAGTACTCTGTCGATTGCGGATAGGACACACGAGAGTCACACACGAGTACCTGTTTACAAGAGGACAACCACCTCTATGCGCAAGATGCAACTGCCGCGTGACTGTGCGCCACATACTCGTGGACTGCATATGTTATGCGGCATTGCGTCGTAAATTTAAAATTCCTAGTAACATCCGTGGTATTTTGCGTGACGATAAGGAGGTTTTAAACCGCATGTTTATATTTTTACGTAGTATAGGGTTAATGCAAAAAATTTAATAAGTATGTATTCTTTAGTAATTGTATGTATTGTCCTATGTATTGTTTTGTTATCCGAGTAGGGAGCCTTTTACACTCCCTATCGGATTTTTTTGTTTTTTTTGTATGTTTTTTAAATTCGTCTGTGATATTAGTTATAAGATTTTTGTGATATTAGTTTTAAGTTTTATCTCCTTTTTTAGTTTTAAGTTTTATTTATTTTTAATGTGATAGTTTTTAACAGCGTTTTAAGTTACATATTAGTGTTTTTGTTATCCGAGAATGGGCCTTTTACACCCATTCCGGATTTTGTTTCTGTGATAGTAGTTTTAAGTTTTAATTTTATCTAAAAACCTAAAATTATTTTTATTTATTTATTTATTTATCTATTTATTTTTTTTCCGGGCGATGATAACGTTCAACCGTTTTTCGCCCTTAAAAAAAAAAAAAAAAAAAAAAAAAAAAATGCGGCTCACGCCACATTGACTCGCCGTTTATGAGCGGCCAGTTTTCCCCCTGACCTCTAAGTTCCATGGTGGCCCGGTCTCTGGCCCCCCCAAGAGCAGGGCAGTCGAACATTAGGTGTTCGTTCGACTGGACCTCCCCACAGACGCACAACTCATCAGCCGCTAGGCGAAACCTGAACAGATATTGCATCAAATTCACGTGGTTGGTGAGCACTTGGGCACCCGCCGCCCTTAAAAATGAACTTGAGGCATACCATCCCCCCAGATCCTGTATAAATCTATACAGAGGTCTTTCCTTAGACGTGGTGTGCCATTCATGCTGCCATGTCTCCATCGCGAGGCCCCAAAGCCTCTTCCGCTGGCGGGAAATGGGCAACTGTTCGAAATTTAGACCCGGTGCATTGTGATCACCGTTCCGTTCCGGTTCTAGCCCGGCCCGAAACCGTATCCCAAATACCTCGGTTTCCCGACCTCTTCGCAACTTCCACATGGCTGCTCGAACTTTCACCAGTAAATCGATTGGGAGAGCCTTTCCCAATACGGTAGTAGCCTCGTAGGAGGTTGTTTTAAAAACACCAGTGCATACAATTAAGGCTCTGCGCTGGGCACTCCTTAAATTTAGGAGCAGTGCTCTATTTCTATCCAACCTATGCGCCCAAACTGGTGCCGCGTATGCAATCATAGACTCGAAGACACCTCGGTACACTAAGTACATTTGGCGACCAGAAAGCCCGTAGTCTTTCTGAGCAATCCTTCTAAGTTTTTGCATCACAGAGACGGCGTCCGCCGCAACTTGTCTAATGTGGTTGCTAAAAAGCAACTTATCATCAAACAAAACACCTAGGTACTTATGAACCCTTACTCGGCTGATTACACAGCCTTTATACTTAATGTGGGGGTTTCGACTGCATGATAATTTGTCTGCGCCCTTTAGAAGCATAAACTTCGTCTTGGGCACAGAAATGTTTAAATTTTGCATGTCCATCCAGCCTTCGGCGGTTGACAAGGCCGCCTGCGCTCTACTTTCCAGCTGTGGTCGTGAATTTCCACGAACTAAAAGGAGACAGTCATCGGCGAAAGCCTAGGCCGTGACTCCTTCTGGGAATGTCAACCCCAGAAATCCATCGAACACCAGGTTCCACAGCAGGGGACCGAGAACGGAACCCTGCGGGCTTCCCCTGGTGACGGATTTTTCCACAACTAGGTGCGCATCTTTAAACAGGGCCGTACGGTTAGACAAATAGTCTCGTACCACGGCCTGTATGGCTTCGGGAACATCGCGGCGTTCCAAAGCATAGAGGACAGAACTCCAACACAAAGAAGGAAATGCTGCCTCTATATCAATAAAAATAGCCAAAACATATTTGCAGTCGGCGCTTTCCACCTCGGCAAGAGCATTACGGATACAGCCGGCCGAAAGCAGCGGCTCGCCGCACCCACAGACAGCAAAACAGAAAAGCGCAAATGGACGCCGGAGGACTTTCACCGGTACAGCACCGAAAGCAATGACGATTAAGAAGCAGGTCACTTAAACCACGCACAAATGAAAATACATTTCGTATAATCACCCCGACGACCCGTTCAATACCAGAGAGGACCACAATGCACGCGCTACGCGCACGACGACAACTTACTTTCGGCTACCGAGCATAAAGGGCGAATGCTAAGGACGACCGCAACTGAGCTCGAACAAATGCACAAAAGCCTCGGCCGGGGAACATTTGCCAGCTGAACCAGCGAAAAACCCGCCGAGCGGCCGAATAACCAGCAAAGACCAGCATAAACAGCCGCCGCGAACGAGAGAAGGCAAGGAAGACGCACCGGACGCCCGGTGAAACAGAAACGCAAGTTAACTGAACGCCGTGTAGCGAAGGCACGTCGGGGGGGGGCCCCAAGCCAAGACCATATCCCCTTGTAATACTCTCATAATTGACTCCGAGTGGGTCACACATAGGTACGAAATGTACTAAAAGTTAAAGCTGAAAAGGATATATGCGACGAATGAATGCGAAAACATTCTCGAATACGGAAGGAACCCGTCCCCTATCGACTTAGAAAAATTTCTGTCAAAAAAAGAAAAATAAAAGAAACGTGCATGGCCAACAAAAAAAAAAGTTAAAGAAACGTGCATGCCCAACGGCGACAGAGTCCGAGAAAATGTTCTCAAGCCGGACAATGACAAATTCTCCGCAGTAAAAGACTACGACATCCCGCCTAAAATGTGCATGCCCAACAAAAAAAAAAAGTTAAATATCCGTGAATGCCCAACGGCGACAGAGTCCGAGAAAATGTTTTCAAGCCGGACAATGACAATTCTCCGCAGTAAAAGACTACGACATCCCGAACAATCCGTGCATGCCCAACAACAAAAAAATCGCTATATCTCAGCCGGGATCGAAGCTATTCGACCGGGACCGACGCCATTCAGACCGTCCGGCCCCCCCTGGTGATGCCTATGCCCTCTGGATCGGGGTATCTTTTTCGGAAGACCGATAATTCGGCCGAACAGTAAAATTGACGTAATCGAGTATATATCAGCCGAGATCGAAGCTATTCGACCGGGACCGACGCCATTCAGACCGGCCGGCCTCCCCGGTGATGCCTATGCCCTCTGGATCGGGGTATCTTTTTCGGAAGACCGATAATTCGGCCGAACCGCTAATTGACGTAATCGAGTATATGTCAGCCGGGATCGAAGCTATTCGACCGGGACCGACGCCATTCAGACTGTCCGGCCCCCCCGGTGATGCCATGCCCTCTGGACCGGGGTATCTTTTTCGGAAGACCGAAAATTCGGCCGAACCGTAAAATTCACTTAATCGAGTATATGTCAGCCGGGATCGAAGCTGTTCGACCGGGACCGACGCCATTCGGACCGTCCGGCCCCCCCGGTGATGCCTATGCCCTCTGGACCGGGGTATCTTTTTCGGAAGACCGAAAATTCGGCCGAACCGTAAAATTCACCTAATCGAGTATATGTCAGCCGGGATCGAAGCTGTTCGACCGGGACCGACGCCATTCGGACCGTCCGGCCCCCCCGGTGATGCCTATGCCCTCTGGACCGGGGTATCTTTTTCGGAAGACCGAAAATTCGGCCGAACCGTAAAATTGATGTAATCGAGTATATCTTGGTCACTTTGATGCGAATTTACAAGTTTTGGCCGTATATATATGTATATATTTTTTAATAATATTTCTACGTACATATACATAATATATAAACGTGGGTGTCCAGTGTAATGTGGTTTTTTTAATTTAATTGTTTTTTTGTAATTTTTTTGTTTAATCGTTCGATTTCGTCGTTTAATAACTTTTTTTCGTGAGCAGTTATAAAGGTGAAATTTGTTATTTCTTGTTCGTCGTTTTGTCGTCGATTTTTTCGGTATAATTATTTTATTGTAAACTTCGCGTTGGCGGTGGGAAACCTGTCGATCTCTCAGGTGCGAAAATCTTTTTTCGTCTGTTTTATTTCGATGTCGAATATTTTCGTTATTTGTCATTTGTTCGTGACGTTTTTCGTATTTTTCTCAACCGTTGCGTTACCTTAGATTATTTTGGACCGGTTTCGGGCCGGCGATATGTATATATTTTTTTTTAAAGGCCGTTAATCATTCTGAAGTAAGAAAATTGCAAACATTTAACGAATATACGTTAAGTTGTAAAAAATTACAGCGCGCGCTTATTGAAAATCGGTTTCGCTAGGTCGTAACGTCTTTGGAGGGGGTATTATTCCGACCAGGTTAGAGTCGGGTAAAGCGTGCCTCTTCCGTACGCGAGGGGACGGAAAATCGCAATTTTTTTCGTTTTTCGGCGGTATCTCTTGAACGGAGGGTCAAAACCTATGAAAAAAATCACATTGGCTAAAAAAGCTTAGAATGCCTTGAAACGCGTATATCCGGAGTCTGGCAAAATTTGGTCCCGATCGGTTTGTCCTATCGCGTGTAAATGGGTTTTTTAACTTTTCTGAAATTTAAAAATCTTTTTTTCGGGCGAACCCGAAGGTTTACGCAATAATGTTTTAGACAAATGTTTTTGGGCTTAAAAAAAAAAAAATTTCGGTTTTTGTTTGATCGTGATCGGACGAGCGGTTGTCGAGATACGCGTTTCCGACCGTATTCGTGCTGGGGCCCAATTGGGGGGGGGGGGGCACGGGTATAATTTTGGTACCGGTCGGAAGCCGACATGAATCGGGATGGCAGATTTTTTTCCCGTGTCGATAGGCCTAACGGTTGCCGAGTTATTGGCGATGAAAAATCGGCAAAAACGCTCCCTTAGCCTTGAAATCTTCCCTTACCGCGTCGAAGCGATTTTTCCAAAATCGGTGTCGTCACAGTCAAAAAGTCGAAAAAAAACCAAAAAATACTAGATTTTCTGCTGAATTTTTTGACGGCAAGCACGTTTTTGTTGCTCGATGGGGGACCGAGCAGTTAAGTTTTGAAAATCGGGCTCAAGGGTGGATTTATAAAAAAATCGTAAACGAACGAACCGAGGGTCGGAGTAAGAAAAGGAAGCAACCCAGTAGGTAAAATCGGCTCGGAAATCCGATTTTTCAACTAAAAATGGAGTATCTCCAACCGTTATCGGTATAAAACAGTGCCGTTAATTGAACCGAAACCGAAAGTAGGATCGAGTTGAAAATTTGGTAGACTGTTAATTTGACGACCCCAAGCAGGGTGGTGAAATTTGAAAGCGATCTGTCGGCCGGTTTTTCGCGAATTCAAGTACGAAATCCGGTTTGACGCTGTCTGAGTTGAAATGCAAACTTACAGCATATCCGTATACCGTATATCCGTATAAAACGAAATTCGCACCTGACGATAGGGTGAGGAAAGATTAAATAAAAAATAATTCCCATTAGCAATTTACCAAAGTTAAACGTCTCCCTGCCGAAAAAATAAAAAAATAAATGGAATATAGAGAAAAATAAAAAAAAAAAGTTAATTCTCCGCAGTAAAAGAGTACGGCAGCCCGCCTAAACTGTCCATTACCAACAAGAAAAAAAATTAAAGAAACGTGCATGCCCAACGGCGACCTAGAGTCCTAGAAAATACTTTTTAAGCGGACAATTGTCAATTCTCCGGCCTCGTCCAGAGTTTTATTAAATGGTCGCGATATCACCAACGAGTGGACATATTTCGGGAGAACAAACTGATACAGCAAATTTAGCTTCTGTCTGGGCTTCAGATTCAACCTCTGAACCGTCAACGCAGCGGACAGCATTTCACTAATCCGCTGCTCGGGAAGCATTGCCTTCTGCAAACTGAAGGCAACCCCACGATATTTGAATATTTCATCTATCTCCAGAGGTCGAACCCCAAGACCAGCCAGAAACTTTAATTCGGGATCGGCGCACACATAACTTTTATTTTTGTACTTAATGTACCCCGCGAAACACTTTTTATAATTAAACTTAAGGCCGATGTCATTAAAGAAATTTTGAACCGCGTTTAGCTGTCTTTGTCGACGCTCGGACGACAAGACAGCAGGACCAAGTCATCGGCGAACCCAATGACACCAGTCGTTCCATCGAGCTCACCTAGTTTCGAGCCGACTGTTAACTCAAATACTGGGTCGATAATTAAATTAAAAAGGAGAGCAGACAGTGGATCACCCTGTTTGACTCCTCTTCGGAGGTCAAGGTTGAACTGCTGGCCTTCGGACTGGAATACTGTCTGGGCCCCGGTGTACATGGCCCGAATAGCTCCGACAAAACTTGTCGGAAACCCGCGCGCCTTCAGCGCAGCCCAAATGGCTTCATGCGGGACAGTATCAAAGGCCTTCTCCAGATCAACCATCGTGATCACTGCGCCCTCCTGCCTGCCTGACTTGGCCCCGCGAATTGCTTCATTCAACACAAAACAATTCGCGAAACATCCATTCCCCGCTACAAATCCCCTTTGAGAGGGATGCAGCCGGACTCTCGCCCGAATTCGAGACTCGAGAAGCCCAGCATACACCCTCGCCAAAACAGAACTTATAGTAATTGGCCGCCAAGCCCCTGGATCTGTTGGATCCTTATTAGGCTTGGGAATGAATGTCGTCCTATTAATTAACCAAGGCTTAGGGTAATAATTCTTTACGAATAACAAAGTAAAAAGTTTCAGCAGTAGGTGCTCATAGCCCGCAATAAGCACATCATTGCGGCACACACCATCTGGGCCCGGAGCCCCTTTGGCTTTGAGCCGCTTTACCCTTTGCCTAATCTCTTTAACCTCGAATGGCGGCATGACTAAATCAATAGTCATGTTTTCAAAAGACGGATATTTAAATTTTGACCTAACCGATTGACCCCATAGCTCAGTGTAAGTTTCTTTCAACTGAGCTATTGGGGCATTTATCCTCTCCTCCGGGTCTTTGAGGAGGGAAAGGTCGCCTGCAACTACCATATCGGCAAGTTTGCTCGGTGCCTTGCGGTAGAGCTCCTGCGTCCTTGCATAACGACGCTTTTTCCTGCTGTCGTGGCCTCTATTGCGTGTGCGTCCCTTGTTTCTAACATTAAATTTTGATTGGGAAGGTTTATATTTATTAAATTTAGAATTTTTTCTTAGGGCATCGGCGAGTTCTCCGACCAACTCGTCGATAACATCACAGCCAAACTCTTGTCTCCCGATGACAGAGTCCAGCAACACGTCACACTGGTGGATAAACTTAAAGAGTTTTCCACCAGACTTGAGTTGCGGGTTGGCCTCTCTAGCCCTCCGCGCCATCAAGATTAGATGAGCACATCCATCATCAGCCGCCTCAACCACGGGCACTTGTGGTGACCCGGGCGGCGATGGATCGCCATCCGCACTATCCAGCACGGTCCCGCAACTCGCACCGCTCATAGGTTCATGAGCATCCCGCATCAACGGACCTTCCCCCTCATCCTCCACACACACCGGACGGTGCACACGGCTTCTCAGCGCCCGCTTGGGAACGCTGAGGGGCTCACTCCGGCTGCTGTTAGTTTTAGCCGCCCGTTGGTTGGCTAACACCGGATGCGCACTACGGATGTGCACCCCGAGTCCACTCTTGGTAGTGAAGACTCGGGAACAACCATCCGCAGGGCACCGATGATCACCTTCCTCCGGGGGCGCCGGGCCCTTACATTTAGCCTGGTGTACACACGCCGCGATGTAAGTCGGATATCGGGTCGTGCCGCATTTAATGCAAGACCACTCAATTCCCACCTTAGGATGAATTTTACTGTAATGATCCATCAGGCCGTTTCTACCTCCCGCAGTACGAAAAAGCAATAAACATTGCTGACACTGCTGCTGGTCAAAGGGGATAGAATACGTATGAACGGCGTCCTGGCCCCTCCTAGCCATTAGCCGCCTTGATGGTGAGTCAAGGTTCATACTAAATAAGCTTATTATAATTTACAAAAGGATAAAACAAAATTAAGAGAAATTTTAAAATTATAACTAACCTAGTTGAACTTTGCACAGGTCAACTATTCACACACCGATAAAACTAGCTATAAAATGTATAAATTTATATGCATTAGCTAGTCAATCCCTACCGCACCCACCATTGGCGGAACACCGAATTCCTCGGGCGATTAGGGACGTAATAAAAATAGGTTTATAAAATTTTACATCCCGAGGAATATATGACACTGTTAATAAGCCACTACGGCCAATTTTGAAATTACGTTATTCAGCCTTCCGGAAGGCAGTATAAAACAAAAAGACTAAAAGGGAAAAAATTAATTTAATATGCTAGAAAAAAAAAAAAAGAGAATAAGGGATCCAGCTACATACTGCCAATTTGGGCCAGGAGGTCAACGGGATCCTAGCTACACCGGGCCGCTGACTCCGCATAGGAACGCGGCCGTCACCAATACCAAAGGCGACCACGATCGGTACGCGGAGCCCCAAGCCCGATGCACCCACGGGGAGCCACGTGGAGGCGTCCCTCGCTCCTGACCAGACCGGAAAAACCCCCGATGCGACTGAGACTCCGACATCTTATAAAAGACGCCGGAATCTCAGCCGCAGCGGGCAACCCACAGTCACACCAGCATTCAATAGAGGCCCTCCCCTCTAAAGCGCCCTGTGCAACCGAAGGCTGAAGTTTTCGACTTACCTTACAGCACCTCCTGGGAAGGCAGAACAGCGCAGCAAGGCAAGATGTGGATTTCACGCTCCTGCTGTTAAGAACGCTACTTCCAGAGAACGGTAAACCCTTGTTCTTACCACTCTGGGCCCAGCTTAGCCGCTCATTCTAGTTCGCTGGCCGCATAAGCGACCAGGTACTAACGGCGCCGCCACGAGAAGGCAATGAGTCGGCACTTGTCCCGACGAGATCCGTAGACCCCCCGAAGGACAGAGACATCTCCTCTGCCGTCGGAACTTTGGAACTACGGCCGAAGCCATAGTTAGAGCACCACAACACTCAGAAGGGGGCCTGCCCAGTTGCCAAGCGAAGGCTAAGCAGCCTTGAAGCCCGCCTTAAGAGAGTCATAGTTACTCCCGCCTATATATTAAGAGAGTCATAGTTACTCCCGCCGTTTACCCGCGCTTGCTTGAATTTCTTCACTTTGACATTCAGAGCACTGGGCAGAAATTACATTGCGTAAACACCCAGCTGGGGCCATCGCAATGCTTTGCTTTAATTAGACAGTCGGATTCCCCCGGTCCGTGCCAGTTCTGAGTTGATCGTTGAATGGCGGCCGAAGGGACAAGTTCGGCCCGACCACGGCAGGGCGGTAGCCCGAACCGCGTCCAG